>NC_056739.1:1649920652-1650118152 GCF_019279795.1 Protopterus annectens | reverse complement strand
ATGACTGCCCATGTCCAGGAGGGTTGTGGGCACTATCCCTGGTAAGAATTTATGGTGCCCCATCCATTTATCCAGGTTCCTTTTGAACAGTGTCATAAAGGTGCTCTGCTTCACATGATTTAGCAGCCTATTCCAAAGATGCTACAGTTGCTGTGAGACAAATCTCTCCCTCCACACATTCTATTCAAGTTACAGATCATATTTAGGTCTCTGGAACGGGTAGCTCTAGTCCCGTTTGATTTATGGATGTGCAGCAAATTCATTAGGTTTGGGTCGTAGATTGCTCTGTAAACCAGGTGTAAGTCTTTCCTAAGAAGTCTATATGATACTGAGTATAGTGACAGGGACTTTAGTCAGTCTGTGTAAGGCACAGAGTGGACTGCCTTGATCTTCTTAGTTAGAAACCACTGAGGTATCTCCAATTGCTGCAGATGCTTTGTACGGTTCATGCCGAAATGGGTATTATGCTCAATTGTGGGCGTAATTAGTGTTGAGTATAGAGGGGTTATAACCTCCTTTACTCTATAGGTGATGCCTTTGCTAATCAAGTGTGCTACATAGAAAGCCTTCCATACTACAGTAGACCCATGGTGGTCAAAGTTAAGGTCACAGTCTACTTGTTATCTCAGATCTCTTACCACTTTGTAGGTACACAGTGTATTTTGTGAATTTGATAGTGTGAAGGGACATAGTTTTTACCAAAGGGAATGATGATGCATTTGTCTGCATTCAGTTTAAGATCATGACTAAAACACCAGTAGTTGGTCTGCATAAGACTCTCCTGAAATATACTGACATCATTTGGGGATTCAGTAATGGCACTTAGTTTGCAGTCATCCACAAACTTGGTCAGCCACAGCCCCTTAGTTTTGTCCTGAACTTCTGAGAAGTATGTATAAAGCAGTAGGGGGCCCAGCACTGATCCTTGTGGCCCCCTGCTGGTGACAGGTCTGCTGGTTGATCTGGAGTCACTTACTTTGATAGTGTGTGACTGGTTTGGGAGCCAGTTGGTAACCAGCTTGCAACAAGTTATATGACTCAGGGTTACACCAGGGGATATGAATGCAGTCGAACAGGCATGGTGTGTAGTACATTAGCACAGTATGTTCATAAAAAAAGATGCACAACCAAGGAACAATGAAGCAACTGTGACCTTTTTAAAATGAAAAAATAAACAAAATAAAAATATTCAATGATGTGTTAAGCAGCTTATACACAGTTGTAATACACATCATGGCAAATGCACCGATAACTGGCACAGGTTATAACATTAGCAGAATTAAAATGGTTAAAAACAGTAATCTACATAAGCAGCAAGCAAGTAATCAATTAAGTAATCAAAAGCCAAAATAAAATCCTCAGTGCTGTGGTAAAAACATTAAATGCATTTGTTATTTACATGGCATATGCAGGGAGAACAGACACAGTTTAGGATATTATGACAGCAAAACTGGATAAGAAATAGCAATCTACAAACCCAGTGAACAAGCAGGCATTAGTGAAGTAGTAAAATGCACAAAAAATAAATATGGTTAGTGCTGAGATAATCAGTTTATAAAATGATAAGAGTAATAGTAGCAATGCAGCGAACCTACCCAGCCATCTAGACAGTCTGACCTGCTTTCTCTGTCGGACCTTCTTGTTTGCCACTATCTCCTTTGCAAAACAGAAATAGCACATACAGTATCCATGGGAACAGCTGGGCAGGGGCGGCCCATGCTATTGGACTGCTGAACTGCAGCCCCCCTCAACTGTAAAATAAAGAAAAAAATAAAGAAATAAAAAGAAAAAAAAATTAACAAAATCCCACATGCGCACTAGTCCGGACTGATTGTCTCAGCAGCAGTCCTGACTGGGAAACATGAAGAACGGAGTTTACTACAAGGTGTGTGTGTGTGTGTGTGTGTGTGTGTGTGTGTGTGTGTGTGTGTGTGTGTGTGTGTGTGTGAAAATGCACATGCCCCAGCTGCAATATACTGGTTTTGTGTGTGTGTGTGTGTGTGTGTGTGTGTGTGTGTGTGTGTGTGTGTGTGTGTGTGTGTATGTGAAAATGCACATGCCCCAGGTGCAATATACTGGTTGTGTGTGTGTGTGTGTGTGTGTGTGTGTGTGTGTGTGTGAAAATGCCCCAGGTGCAATATACTGGTTTTGTGTGTGTGTGTGTGTGTGTGTGTGTGTGTGTGAAAATGCCCCAGGTGCAATATACTGGTTGTGTGTGTGTGAAAATGCCCCAGGTGCAATATACTGTGTGTGTGAAAATGCCCCAGGTGCAATATACTGTGTGTGTGTGTGTGTGTGTGTGTGTGTGTGTGTGTGTGTGTGTGTGTGTGTGTGTGAAAATGCACATGCCCCAGGTGCAATATACTGGTTGTGTGTGTGTGTGTGTGTGTGTGTGTGTGTGTGTGTGTGTGTGTGTGTGTGTGTGTGTGTGTGTGTGTGTGTGAAAATGCACATGCCCCAGGTGCAATATACTGGCTTTGTGTGTGTGTGTGTGTGTGTGTGTGTGTGTGTGTGTGTGTGTGTGTGTGTGTGTGTGTGTGTGTGAAAATGCCCCAGGTGCAATATACTGATTGTGTGTGTGTGAAAATGCCTCAGGTGCAATATACTGTGTGTGTGAAAATGTCCCAGGTGCAATATATTGTGTGTGTGAAAATGCCCCAGGTGCAATATACTGTGTGTGTGAAAATGCCCCAGGTGCAATATACTGGTTGTGTGTGTGTGTGTGTGTGTGTGTGTGTGTGTGTGTGTGTGTGTATGAAAATGCCCCAGGTGCAATATACTGGTTGTTTGTGTGTGAAAATGCTCCAGGTGCAATATACTGGTTGTGTGTGTGTGAAAATGCCCCAGGTGCAATATACTGATTGTGTGTGTATGAAAATGCCCCAGGTGCAATATATTGGTTGTGTGTGTGTGTGAAAATGCCCCAGGTGCAATATACTGCTGGTTAGCCTCATGGTGGTGTGGTAGGGAATACCTTAGGCTTGAACCCTGTACCTTGTATGCAGGTGTTAAAAACCTGAATTCCCTACCCACCACCATTTGTTTAAAAAAATTGCAGATTTTTGCCTCATATTTGATCTGATCTGTTCCTCATAATAGCTGTGGTTTGTAAATGTTGCAATGCTGGATATTTGATGGTGCACTGGTAGCATTGTTGCCTCACAGCTTCAGGTTTTCAGGTTTGATTCTTGACTGGGGTGCCATCTTTGTGGGGTCTGTATCTTCTCCCTGTGTTTGTGTGGGTTTGCTTTTGTGTCCTCCCTTGTTACAAAGACATGTCTGCATTATTTCTTCCTGGGCCTCTGCTGAAAATTGTTTTTTTGTTCCAAGTCAGACTGTCCTGATTAACAAATGTTAAATAAAATTGACAGGCATTTGAATTTCAGACTTCAGGTTTCTGAATGTTTAATTCCTTACATATTTAATGGTGCAGTGGCAGTATTGTTGCCTCACAGCTATAGGTTTTCTGGTTTGATTCTTGGCTGGGGTGCCTTCTGTGTGGAGTCTGCATCTTATCCCTGTCTTTGTGTGGATTTGCTCTGGTGTCCTGCCATTTTACAAAGACATGTGTCTACAGTATTTCTCCCTGGGCCTCTGCTGAAAATTGTTTTTGTTCCGTCAGAAGTAAAATTGACAGGCATTTGAATTTCAGACTTCATATTCTTCAGAAAATACATAGTAAAACAACTTTTTATTCTAGCAATAAATATATAGTAACACAACCTTTTATTATAGCAATTTTGTAAGTTTATAAGATGACTATTTGAAATTTGTCCTTATTTTTGGGACTGTATTACCCTGTTATTGGCTTTGTCCAGGGTTTTTGTGCTAAGGTTAACAGCTATGGCAAGAACTGAATTCACTGAATATGTTTGAGGGCTGTATTCCCTCATTACTGGGTTTGTCCAGGTGCTTTGTGCTAAGAGGTTGACAGCTATGGTGAGAACTGAATTTATTAAATGATAGCCATTTAAGTTTCAGTCTTCCTCTCTTTCACAAAGCAGCTGATTTGGTGTAGTGGTATGTTGCTCTCACTGTTTTGCACAGGGTACTTGGCAGTAAAATGTATGGTGGTAACACAGCATTTTTCTTTCACAAAGCAGGTGATTTGGCATAGTGGTATGTTGTTCTGACTCTTTTGCACAGGGACCTTGGCAGTAAAATGTATGGTGGTAACACAGCATTTTATTCTAGCAGCTTTCCAAGATTATACAAGCAATGTTTAATGTGTATCTGGTTTTTGCCCTTTTGACCCACCCCAATAAATTTGGCTTTTTCCAGATTTCTTGTGCTGTGAAGTTGAGATGCAGTTGAGTATTGAGTAGATTTTACAAGGAGCTGAGAGCTGCAGGGGAAGAGAAGTTTAGTGCTGATTATGCTAAATCAGTTTGCACTGCTAATAGCACAACAGGTTGTGTACTTGCTTTTAATGCAGAAGGTTGCTGGTTCTACTCCCATAAGGAGTGAATGCTGCCGTACTGAAAGTTAAGATACTAACTATGAGCCTGTTATCAGTTTGCCATCCATTTCCTATTGCAATATTACTAGCTTATTTTTAATGTAATTTAGGCAATTTATTCCTCAGGGGCATCAGACACTTTATTTTTCGATGAAACCATGAAATATAAAGGTGATTGCTAGCAGCAACCTCTTCATTACAGATTTATTTAACGTGGAATTATTTAGATGACTTTTTTACTACTTCAGAGATTGTGCATATTTACTGATAATGGTGGACTGTAGAATTCTGCATATTTAATGATAATAGTGGACTGTAGAAGTTTGAGTAGACTTTTATGATGGAAATGTTCTGAATTGGGCAGTTTTGTCATTGGTGCATGCGTTTTGTTTCATTGTTTACTGGAAAAATGTTCAAAGCAATAGGAAGGTGTTACAAAGAGCACATGTTTGTTTCATATGCAAGGGGCCTATGATTTGAAAACAGCCCAGAATTAATCTTTATCTGCCACGTGTAAAATGTATTTTCTTTGAATGTGGGTTTCAATGTTGTTTCAATGAATGTGAGTTTCAACGGCAAAGAAGTTTTAATGGCAAGTTTGTTTAGCAGATGTCTTAGTGTTTGTGCTGAAAATGCAAAATAAAACTTTCAAATGAAGTTCAAATCATCATAGAAGTAAATCAGTATGCACATTAGTGTTTATGGTAAATGGAGTGAAATAGCCAAGTAATGGATCATTGGAATGGCTGCAGGGGGAGGTTCCATTCGACCATGGTTTTGTGAGGGGGAAGGGCGGCAAACCTAGGCAGCCCCAGCTGAAGCATACCTCCCAACTGTCCAGATTTTCAAAGAATGAATAGATTTTTTGCTTCTTATTTTTGATTTGTTCCTCATAAAATTTGTGGTTTTCTGGCAAATCATTTTGGAATTAAGTCACTAAATAATGACACACTGAGTTTCAGACTTCATAACCTTCAGAAAAATGCATGCTAAAGTAAGACCTATTCTATCAACTGTCTCAGTTTATACAAGAGCAATTTTTAGTACTGTTTATATGTTCCCCCAATATATTTGCCCTTGTCCAGATTTATTGCATTAACAGGTTGAGAGGTACATGCAAATAAATTGCTTTATAGAATTAGGCATAGCCAAACCTCTCATCTGTACCTGATTCTGGCTCAAAATGTTGCTCTTCCCCTAATGATCCCTCCACAAAATAGCAATTTTGGAAGAAAACATGGAGGGTTTATAATTAAGAAATAACTGTAATAATCAGTTAGATTATTTTTATTTCAGAAATGCATGTAGATTCTTTTATTTTGTCAGCTGCTCAAGTTAGCAGTACTAATATTAAAGTATCCCTTCTTTGACAGGTTCCCAGTTGTATTGTGTTGCTATTTTATATTTTTACATCACGTTTTTGGTCCATTTTTCATAAAATGGTGGGTTTTTTTGGCAAATTAGTGACAAATCATTGAAGACTGAAGTTAGAAAATAATGACAGACATTTGAGTTTCAGATTTCATACCATTCAGAAAATTCATACTAATGTAAGACCTCTGTTATCTTTCTAAGTTTATAAGAGCAATATTTTAAAAATTGTCCTTATTTTTGGGCCTTTGTCCCATTTCTTTGCATGGCTTTGTCCAGATTTCTTGCTCTGAGGTTGAGAGGTATGACAAATGTGTCAGGGCCATCACAAGTCAGCCAGAGACATTTCAAACTGTGACATACTTGTTGCACCCCACTCCCCCATGTAGTGACTCTGGATGTGTCGAAGCAAGGCAAGGAATAGTTATGCAGTGTAAATGTGCAGAGTATCCACCCATCCAAGGTAGACACAAGTACTAGAGTGGCTTTTCATCTGTCCTTGATTTTTACAGAATGGTCTGGTTTCTGTCATATGTTTTGTACTGTTGATTTATGCTTATTACTCAAAGTGCCTATTGCTCTGTGTTTAAGTAGCAATACTTTAATGACCATTAGGTAAGCTTGGCTGAGATTGCAAGATGCAAGTAAGCTTTAATAAGTATACTGTTAAAGAATTGCCAACATTGAAAGCCTTTCTGTTGCCATGTAGAGAATACTTAACTAGATAATGTATAAGCCTTGGGTATTGAAATGCATATGCCAGTATTTGTAATAAAGGACAGGATTACATTAATTTATGAGTCTCATTACACTTGGAGACTTCCAGTCATCTCTGCAGGCTTTACCCGTAAACAGAATGCCAATCGTGCGGTCCATAACCTGTACAGTAATCCTTTTAGTGTGCTCCATAACCTGTACAGTAATCCTTTTAAGCAATGTATCTTGAGCTTATTTCTTGTTTGCTTTTCATTTTTTACTTTGATCATGTTTTCCCCATGAAACAAGTAGATGTCAGGCAACAGGTCTTTTTTTGGATAAGGAACATTTTTACAAGTGGGGGCATCAGAGATTTCTACTTTCAGCATGTTACTTGGTACTTTAATAAAGCTGAATATAAATTATAATTAGAACTGCAGTGCAAGAAGTGGTTTGAGTTGAGTGCTGCTTGTTTTTCTTATACTTGATTTTGACTGTCATTCCATTAATGTATTTAAAAAAAAGTAATTTATTTTTTCATGCCTCACAACCTTTTTTTTTCCATTTAGATATTAAGCTGTCATGCAGCCAATGCATTGAAATATTTTTATTCTTCTACACTTCATTTTGTCTTGATTGGACTCTCATAATGACGGTTTGGCACCCAGGGCAGTATATTTAGTTTTTGTGGTTTTGAGCATAGCTCCTCCCCTTTCTAGTTGGCCACACCCCTTCCCATTGACCCCACCCATTCAGCTGTCTCCTGCAGCCCCCCTTTGATTTGAAGTCACCAGCCGCCACTGCAGCTGGAGAGGGCAAAGGTGACAACCACGCTTGGTGCAAAGTGTTAGGGGGAAGCAATCTTCAAACACTGATCAGTCTTTAGTGCATTTATTTGCAATCTGAATTGAATGCTGGTGTTCCATTTATGGTCAGGACTGTAGCACTTATTTTATGAATGGTGTAAACTGTAGGAAGTCCTAGATCACAAAAAGCCATAGGGTGTCAGGATTGCTAGCTATGGCTTTACCTATACCTTTCAGGTCTATTGTACAATAACTCAATAAAACAGAAACATTATTATAATGAGAAGGCAGTCTTCTCTGTAGATCAGAGTGCAAGTGATGTGTGCTATATCTTTAAGAAGTATGTCAAGGCTGTACATGCATGTATAAATTCCAGACGCATGCAATCCCTAGTGCCATTTTGTAAGAGCAACCAGAGTGTGAGCATGCATGATCGCAGTTGTTAATTTATATATGTTACTTAAGTTAAAGTCATTAAACTTCTATAGTGATGTGTTTGTGTAAAATAAAGGTGCTTGAATAGAACCCATGAAGACTCTTCTATTGTGTCCAAAGTAGGAGAGCGACATGGTGTCAGAACCAGGATTATAGAGTAATATTCAGAGCCATGAGATGCTGAGATGACAGTGAAAGTAAAACTAAGAGAAATGAGCACAAAAAGAGCCAGAACAGAATCAAAGGTAATGAGAAGTAGCACAAACTGTTTATCTGATAGAAGAGACAAAACGGGACATTACAAGGCACAAACCACATTACTGAACAAACGGAAGGCACAACAAGTTTGTTAAATTAAAAAAAATGTTTGAGGGTATTTGATGAAACAATTAACAGTAAAGCAAAATGAGCATGTTTAAAGCAAAACTGGGCATGTTTAGAGTAAAATGAGCACAAGAAAAGTACATTGGTCATAAAAAGGGCTTAAACAAGTAAAACAAATATAATAAGGGCAAAAAGGGCACATTAAGCAAAAATAAAGCAAGGTGACTGCATGTGTTTGGCAAAGTGCTGTGCTTGGGCATAACTACGACTTTGTATTGTATCAAGGGCATAAATAAAGTTATTCAAAGCATCTCAAAGTGTGTAAAAAGTGCTTACAGTCTGTGCTTGTTACTGTGCATGTATTTTGAAGAGTTTATAGTGTACAAAGTGCAACTATTTTGTTAAATACAGTTAAAGTATAGCCATTTTTGAAGTTTTTTGCAGTGGTTGTGTCTATTTGTAAAGTGCCACCATTAGAGAGTTTTTCTTGCATTGTCAAGAGTTGCCTAGCAAGGTACTGACATTTTGGGGACATTTCAGTGTGCTGTGTATCATTATTCGCAAAGTGCAATTGCTTGGAAATATCATTGAGTTTTGGGCAACAGACATCCAGTTTATTCACACCGTTCAGTTATTTGATCTGTTTCTTAAAATGATAAAATGATATCAGAATAGCATTACACTGCCTGAGAGTTTTATTTCATTCACATCATAAAGTTGTTTGAGATGTTTCTTAAAATTATGGTAAATGACTTTAGTATTGAAAAATGATATTACAAGAGTGTTAAAGTGCCCAAGAAGTTTATTTCACAAAGTCCAATTATTCAACGGTACTATGAGCTTGTCCATTAGCATAATTTCAAAAAGCTCAAATGATATAAATACAGAAGCACAAAAACATTGGACAAAGTTTCAAATACTGGCATAAGTTTCTGACATATGTGCATGTGTGTAGTTTTGTGCTTATTTGCAAAATCCTTCACAGGTATGTGTTAATATGGCCAATTGATTTTGAAAGCCCCCACTACTTGTATTTGATCAGAATATTGCAGAGAATTGGAGAATATAGGTTCATAGGTTCATAGGTAGGTACTAGGCTATCTGCCCAAAGGCATTTATAAACGTAGCCAAAATGTGTTGGCTTTCGCCACCCCCTTAGATTACTTCCCTGTGCCTCTGTCCAGCAGATCCACTGAAGTGATCCCCAGGGTAAATTTTCTGTTTCCCATCCACTCGTAAAGGTTTCTCTTGAAGATTGTTAGTGAGGAGCTCTGCCTAATGTAGATTGGAATCTTGTTCCAAAGCATGGGAATTCTCTGCGACAGGAATCTATCTCTCCAGCACATCCTATTTATTGTTGTGGTGAGGTTTAGATCTCTAGAGCATGTGGCTCGAGCATATATGGTTTTCTTTAGGTGGAGCATGTCCATTAATTCTGGGTTGGACATGGCCTTGTATGTCAGGCAGAGATCACCTCTGAGTAGGTGATATACAGCTGGAATTTCTTCAGTCGAACTGCATAGGGCATCTGTTTGAGGCCAGTGATCCTCTTGGTGAGATACTTCTGTGGTCTTTCCAGCTGTTGCAGGTGTTTTGTAAGGTACATTCCAAATGGGGCATTGTATGTTATGATGGGTCTGATGAGTGATGAGTAGAGGGGCACAATGACCTCTTTTGATCTGGCTGCGAACCATTTTGTGATTAGGTGGGCCACATGGAAGGATTTTCTAACCACTTTGCGATGTGATTATCAAAGGAGAGATTACTATCTACTTGGGTCCCCAGATCCCTTATTACGTCTTCAGTATTTAGGGGACTACAACCTATGTGGTAGTTTGTGGGCAAGAGTACGGCATTTTTATACAAGCAGCTTACAGCTTATGCAGATAGAGATGCATGCACCAGGGCATTAATTTTGCTAAACCTAGCTGGGTCAGACGCCATAGAAAGAGAGCATCCATTTGTGTATGCACTAGCAGTATATGAAGGAGAGGGTGAAAACTGTCATATTGTTGTAGAGGCAGAATCAAGGGAAGACCCTGAGTGTTTGAAGTGCAAGTTCAGAGAAATGTGTACCCCCCAGATAAATATTAAATTAGAGCGGCATTTGTTTTACATGAGAGATTAGAAGCCAGGAGAAACATTTGCAGCTTATATAACTGACCCGAGAAACAAAGCTAAAATGTGTCAGTTTGGTGACTTAAAAGATGAGTTGATAAAGGATAGGCTTGTGTGTGATATTATTAGTCCTGCTGTGAGAAAGATTTTACTTTGTGACAGTGATTTATGTTGAGCAAAGCCATAAAGATTTGTCAAATCCATGAGGTGACAGAAAAACTCATTAATATGCTTGTGAGTGACAAGAGCATGGTTTCACTTGGCTCCAGAGCAAATGTAGGTAGTAGGCAACATGTGGCAAACAGAAATAGGCCTAAGCATATAGCAGCCTCAACCCCTGCTGTATCACCAGGGAAACTACATAGCTTTTCAGCAAGTTCTAAGAAAGGAGCACGGTCGAGCTCAATGCAGTACAAGCATGAATCAGCCAACTCTAAGTCTAGCTTTGTTGTTAACTGTTACAATTGTGGTGCAAATCATGAGTCTAATAGAGAGAAGTGTTAGCATTTGGTCAGCAATATCACAGGTGTAAAAAAACTGAACCATTTCCAAAGGTTTTGTAAATCAAGTAAGCCTCACACGGTTGTAAAGATAGGTCACACAAAGAAGCAAGATGATCAAGTAGAGCCAAAGCAGTCAACTTTCTATGTAGAAGGTGTGTCAGTGCTTGGTGAAAGAGTTGAGGCAGTGAATTTATTATTAAGAAGTGAAGTGTTTTGTACTTTCTGGATTAACTGAAAATCCACAGAGTTTCAAGTAGGGACTGGTTCAGTTTGTAATGCTATATCAGCAGACACATTTGCTAAAGTGAGAACTACCGAACAACTCAATGTGGCTAGTAGTGCGAGACCTGTTGCTTATGGAGGTGAAGAAATTCAAACTGAAGGTTCAGTGATGCTTTCATGTTATTTGGCCGAGAACTGTTACAACTTGTTGTTCTATGTAGTCCAAAGACCAGTGCAATCATTATTGGGTCTCAAAGATAGTTTAAGCATGAATCTGCATTCTTTGACTAAAGAAGTTCATCATGTAAGTGCATTTACGAGTTCTAATTTTTCTGAAGCCATTTTCTCAGAGTATGATGATGTTTTTGATGACAAGTTAGGCAAATTTACAGTTGTGTAGTCCAGGAAGTTAGACCCTGAGGTCACTCCAGTAGTCAGACCAGAGAGAAGAGTTCCGATAGCTATGCAGGATAAGGTTAAGACTCAGTTGGATAAAATGATGCAACAAGGTGTGATTTGTCCAGTCACTGAACCAATTGAATGGGTGTCATCCATGGTAGCAGCTCACAAAAAAAGCTCAGACAAAATCAGAATATGTATTGACCTAAGATATTTGAACAAAGCATTAAAGACACCGTATCATCCAAAGTGCACAGTCAAAGAGGTTGCAGCTTTAATACTGAATGCCACTGTTTTCTCTGTCTTGGATGTAAAGAGTTTATTTTGACAAGTGATGCTTGATCACAAGTCCTCATTTCTAGCTACTTTTGGTACTCTGTTTGGCAGATACAGATTTCTAATAATGCCATTTGGAATAAATTCTGCAAGTGAAATCTTTCAGCGTGCAATGGAGCAAATTTTTTCGGGTTATCCTTGTGCCATAATAGTAGATGATTTATTGGTTGGAGGCAATAGTGAAGCAGATCATGACAGAAACCTCAAGAAAGTTCTTGACAGAGCACATGAAGTAAACTTGAAGCTCAATCCTTTGAAGTGCAAATTCAGACTTCCAGAAGTTACACATGTAGATCATTTGCTTACAAGTACAGGCTTGAGACCAGACCCAACCAAGCAAGCAACTATTCTTGAGATGTCAGCACCAGATAATATACAAGTTCTACAGCATTTTCTAGGCATGGCCAACTATTTAGGGAAGTTTATACCAGATTTCAGTGAGTTGACAGCATCCTTAAGAGAGCTAACACACAAAAGTGTTGCATGGACATGGTTGAAACAGCACCAGAAGGCATTTGAAGATCTTAAGCAGAAAATTACCACCCCATCTGTATTGATACTATGATGTGAACAAGCCAATTAGTCTTTCCTGTGATGCTTCAAAATTTGGTCTTGGCACAGTTGTACTTTAACAGGACAGACCAGTAGCCTATGCATCTAGAACACTTACCCAAACTGAGATGCAGTACGATCAAATTGAGAAGGAGATTTTGGCAACAGTATTTGCATGTTCTAAGTTTCATGATTTTATTTATGGTCAAGCTATTCAGATTGAACCTGACCACCAACCTCTAGCAGCTATTCTAAAGAAGCCTATGCACTTTGCTTCAGTGAGATAACAAAGCATGATGCTCAAATTACAAAAATACAAATTCAAAATGGTCTGCACAAAATACAGGTTACTTTATCTGGCTGATACCTTATCCAGATCACCCAGAAATAAGACAGAACAGCTTGACACAGAGAATTTTAACTTCGATGTGATGTCAGTATGTAATGTTTCCACCTTGAGATTTGATGAGTTAAGAGATCACATTCAGATTGATCCAATTTTATAGAGGCTCACTCACTACATTAATGTTGGATGGCTGTCAAAGCAATCTAGTGTGCCACCTGAAGTGCAACCCTATTTTCCTTACAGAGATGAATTGTTGATGGAAGATGGCATTATTTGAAAAGGTCCCAAAATTGTTGTTCCTGCTTCTTTACAACAAGAATATATCCAGATTTTGCATTGTGGTCACCCAGGATCCACATCCACTAAGAGAAGAGTGAGAGAATTAGTATGTTGGCCTTCATTATGAAAAGACATTGATAAAGTACGTTCATATTGTTTAGTACAGTTCTAGACTACATCTGCAAAGAGAACCACTTCAGTTAAGTCCAGTTCCTGAACTACCTTGGTCAACAGTTGCAGCTTATATCTTTGAGTGGAACAATCAGCATTACTTGGTTTTGGTAGACTCTTATTCAAATTGGTTTGAGACTGATCTACTACCTAACCTAACATCCACTGCTGTCATTACTAAGTTTAAATGTCATTTCTCAGTTCATGGTAGTCCACACAAACTTTTTTCTGACAATGGCACTCAATTTACTACCCAGTTGTTTCAGAAATTTGCAAAAGAATGTGACTTTATATAGTAGTCCTGAATATCCTCAGTCCAATGGTCTAGCTGAACATGCAGTGCAGAGTGCAAAGCAGTTACTTGAAAGGTCAAAGCATGACAATATCGATGTCTTCTTGAATCTGCTTAATCTCAGAAACATACCCTGTGATGATATTCTTAGCTCACCTGCTCAAAGACTACTTTCCAAGCAAACTAGAACTACGCTACCCATTACTTCCAGTTTATTGAAGCCTAAATCTAAAAACAACAAAACCATCAAGGCTCAATTGTTTAAGAAGCATAATATCCAGAACTCTAGTTACATCAGATCAAGCATCTGTTGAGAGAAGGAGAGATGGTGTGAAACCAGACAACAAAAGGTTTTGATCAGTTTCGGCAGATTACGGGCATCTGTGCCAAGCCAATATCCTCCCTGGTACACTGTGAGGGTGTGGAGTATAGGAAGAACTGTGGACATCTTCTTCCTGTACCAGAATCATCTTCACCATCACAACATTGTTTCTGTGATGCAGACTTCAAATCTAAGAGTGAATCAGCACTGTTTCCATACCAGAATGCATTTGGAATTTTAATTCCATTCCAGAAAATGTTCCGAACATTCCACAGGTCAAACATTTTGCAGAGACAGCTCTAGTTGCTAAATCTAATTCCCAGTTTTATGTCATACAATATGGATGAGTATCTAAGCCCAATGTGAGATACGCAGCATTGTGGACTTAATTTGTATGTATATATATGTGTGTGTGTGTGTGTGTGTGTGTGTGTGTGTGTGTGTGTGTGTGTGTGTGTGTGTGTGTGTGTGTGTGTGTGTGTGTATGTACTTAATGTTGTATAATGCATGACAAAGAATTAACTGCGATTTATGCATGCCAATCTGACTCATAGCATTGTATAATTTATTTCTCAAAGAGGAAGAATGTAAATCAGAGTACAAGTTATGTGCACTGCATCTTTAAGAAGTACGTCAAGGCTGTATGTGTACGTATAAATTCCAGATACATTCAATCCCTATTGCCATTTTGTAAGACTAGCCAGAGTGTGAGCATGCACTATCCCAATAGTTAGTTTGTATATAAGTTACTTAAGTTAAAGTCGATAAACTTCTATAGTGATGTGTTTGTGTAAAATAAAGCTGCTTGAACAGAAGCCATGAAGACTCTTCTATTGTGTCTAAAGTAAGAGAGCAACACTCTCTTAACTCTCTTCCCACTGGCGGAGATGGTTTGGGTGGTGCCTCTACCAATCTCTCTCTCTCTCTCTCTCTCTATATATATATATATATATATATATATATATATATATATATATATATATATATATATATATATATATATATATATATATATATATATATATATATATATATATATACCAGATTCCCCCATCTGGCATCCTGTCTGCTGTGCGTGCAAGAACTTTTGTACACTGTGCTGCACCTTCTAGGAACCCTGCCAACATGACACATTACTGAAGCTGTGCCCTCTCAGCAGATCAATTCCTGGAGAGAAAATTATAGCTGGGGTTTAGTGATGCACATTGTAGACAGAACACAAAGAGCACTGATGGGTGGAACAGCATAATGCCTCTCTGTGGAAGTGTCATGCACCTGGTTAGTAATGTGCAGAAGGTAACAACTCTGCTCATTCATTCCCTGCAATGGTTTAAAGTCTTCATACCAGGGGTTCTGCACACTCAGCAACTCTGACATTGTGTGACTAGCATTCATCTGTGCCTAGATCTTGTGGTCAATGGCAACCCTCTTGGGCAGTTATTAGTGCATCCCTGCCACTGCTTTGAACCAGACAGGAGATGGTTGCACACTGCAGGCATGCATTGCCATTTAGTACAGATGGCATACACTGTTGTTGAGATGACTACCCTGTTCATAGCTGCCTCCAGTCCTAGCCCTAGATTCTCACCTGGATGTATCTGGCACTCATCCAGCTTCACAATGACATCAACATCAAGCCATGGATGCTCCTCTGGATATAGCCAGTGCTCCTTTGGATCCACCATGGCCTCTGCCTCTGAAAGTGAATGCTCAAGTGGATGAGACCAATACATGTCTGGTTCCCCTGTGACTTTCACCGCAGCTGTGGATGCTCATGTGGATGTTTTTTGACACTTAATCAGCTCCAATATTGCCTCCGTCTCCAGCTTGAGATGTTTTCCTGAATCTGGGTGATACTCCTTCAGTTCCATTCAGAGCCTTTTCCAAGAATACCGATTAGGGTCCCAGAGTTCAGCATCAGCTCATTGTCCTGTAAGAGTACAATGAAAAAAAAAATATCTATGCTTTATTAAGGTGTAGTGGCTCCCATCCATCTACCAGAACCAGTCAGCAAGGATAATAGCAGCATTCCTGCATGCACAGCCAATATGTTGCACCACTCACTAGATTGCATACCTCTAGAACTGATAAGACAAATGTGTATTGTACACGCAGCCAGCATTACACCCTTGGAGACTTCATAACATCAGCTGAGGTCAGGATCCCTTGCAGCTCAGATTTCCATGGTTATGTGTATGCGTAACATAGGTACCATTCATGTCTCTTCAATGTATAGTATCATTGCTTTTAAATGTGACTTTAACCCTCCCCCAGGTTGTGCAAATAATGAGGACTGTGACTTGCCTCTCCTTTTGGTTAGTGTGAGCATGGCAATGTCTAATGGACAGTGTATTTATTTTACATTTGTTAACCAGGAGAGTCTGACTGGAGACAAAGCCAATTTTCAACAGAGGCCCATGGAGAAAAACTCCAGTAATTTATTAAAGACATTACATGAAACAGATGAACATGGAAAGAGAATACACTACAATATAATAACATTAGATGGGACAATGCAATGTTATGAATAACATGTAACATAAATTGAATAGCATATTTACACCGAATGTTGCACTTTGCTTTTTTTGAGGGGGCATGCAGGGAAGAATATGTGGTATGGTAAGACTGAAGATGAGATTGTTGTGCAAAGAATTCTAGGGAGAAGGATGAGAAAGATTGCTGAGCAATGGGAACTTGCACAAAGAATTATAAGGGAAGAGATAAGAAAGGGGGCATGGTATACAAT
This sequence comes from Protopterus annectens, assembly GCF_019279795.1. Taxonomy (NCBI): domain Eukaryota; kingdom Metazoa; phylum Chordata; order Ceratodontiformes; family Protopteridae; genus Protopterus; species Protopterus annectens. The sequence goes on along the minus strand of NC_056739.1, from coordinate 1,650,101,775 downwards.
CAGATGTTGGTGATAGTCAGACATTGTTTAGTATAGTTGGGAAGGGTGGAATGGGAGGAGTGGGTCAGGGGGAGTATTAGAGGGTATTGATATTTTTGAGATTTGGTTTTAGTGGTGTAAGAAAGTGATAGGATAATCAGATGTGGAATACAATTATGACTGTGTAAGTTAGCCTGGGTTACTACATGTGCAGATTCAGTTTTTAGTAAGATACTATATGAGTAGTTTCTTGGAGTTGTGTAAGTTAGGGGTGGTTAGGATGGACTGTGGGAGGAAATTACACTGTTTGGAGATGTGGTGCAAGTAGAGGGAGTTCTCAGCTTTGTTGTTAGATTTGGTGCTGTATAAGAGATATTTGTATGAGAAGCAAAGGGTTTGTGGGTTACATTGTTGCTGAAGCATTTGGTGTAGGGCAGAGATTTTGTCCTTTTGGTAAATGAGTTTATGGACAATGGTGAGCTGGGTGTACAGTAAATGTTGGGCTAGTTCAAGCCAGTTTAATTGCTGTAATTCTAGGCAATGATGTGATCTGAATGGAGCATTAGTTGCAAATTTTGCAGTTTTATTGTAACATGCTTCTAGTTTAGTTAAGTCGGTTTTGTTAAATTAGTAAAAATGGGGGATACATATAGTAGTGTGGAAAGAAGTTATGTCCTTTCTTTTTCAAGTGTGGTGGTGATAGTGAGGAAGATTTTAATTATATGGAGACAGACTATCTTCACCTATGTTTTTTCGATGGTTTGTGCTAGGTGTATAGTGAATTTCAATTTGTTGTCAATGGTTACTCCTAGTAGTTTGGTGTGTGGTACTGTTGTTATGATGGTGTTGTCTGATGAGTGTATTTGGAAAAAGGTGGAGGAGTCTAGTGATTTTCTTGGAAGAAATAACATGAGCTTAGTTTTGTTTAGGTTAAGTATTAGTTGAGAATCTTCTAGCCAAGATTCAATGGCTGAAAAGACGTGTTTTAGTGTGGAGTTGTTCCAGTGAGGTGTCAGCACAGATGACTGTAGAGTCATCTGCATACTGAATGATGGTGGCTAGATTGTTGGTAATATGTAGATTGTTTGAAAATATGGTAGAGAGAAGTGGTCTCAGGACTGAGCCCTGGGGAACTCCCATGTTTATTGGTTAGCAGGAGAAGAGTTCCATGTCCCATTTGACTGCTTGTTGACGGCCAGTTAGGCAACTGTGATACCAAACAATAGCTGAGTGATTAAGTTTAAGGGAGGCTAATTGGTCAATAAGCTTTTTAAGGGAAACTGTGTTGAATGCTTTGCAGAGATCAAGGAAGACTGAGGATACAATTTTGCCTTCATTTCTGTAGTGGCTTTTTGACATCCATGAAGTTTAGGAGAGCTGTTGTGGTGCTATGATAGGGCCAAAAGCATTGTTGTGTATTTGTTAAGAGGTTGTTTGTTAGTAGATAATTCATGAGTTGTTTATGAATGAATTTTTCTGGTATTTCTGCTAGTGGTGACAGATTGTGATTGGTCTGTAGTTAGATAATTCAGTAGAATATTGTCCTTTATGGAAAGGGGTGATGTGTGATATTTTCCAGAGATGTGGGGCTTGCTGTTCAGAGATTGAATGATTAAAATGGAGATGGGCTATGTTACGGCTTCTTCTGCTTGCTTGAGGTATTTAGATGGTAGGTTATCAGCTGCGTTATCATCTGCTAGGAAGGATAGCTTCAGTTTACTAAATAATTTTTTTTTAATGGTATCAATGGGGGCTGGTTTGAAGTGAAAGTTATTATTGTTGTCAACTGGAAGGGATATTATGGATGGTGGGGAGTTATCTTGGTTTCTACTAAGTGTTTGTATAGCTGTGGTAAAAAATGTATCAAATTGTTCAACTATACTGTCATGAGTGGACATGACCTTTGGGGGTGGGGTTGTTTGTTTGCCTTGTTTTTGAAGTTTTTTGGGGGTAGCCCAGAATTTATGTGGGTTATTTTTAGTGTAACCAATCAATGTGTCATAATGCATATCATAGGTTTGTCACTGCACATATCAGTTCTGTTATGTGTTTTGTTTCATCATGCTGCCTATTTGTCAGTGCCATGATGTACTGCACCCACTTCTACCTGGCATGAGGTTGTGCTGCAATGGTGTTCTCAAAAATCTCGTCACCCAGCTACTCTTTTGTTGGTACTGGAATCATAACTCTCAACCATACTGAATTCCTCGGCATTTACCGGTTTTGAGGTCCAAATAATGGGGTGTCACGAATTCCTGAGTGGCCCCCTTTATTCCCAAATTCCCAGCTTTTATATTATTTTTTTTCTGGCAACTTTTAGGTGTGCTTGATGATGTCAGCAACCCCATCCATTTCACAGGCAGCAGCAGAGTTACCTTCACTGGCTCCTCCACATAAGAATTAAAAAACAAAAAACAAAACAAAAGAAATTAAACTAAAGACTGAGCGAGTAACTTTAGTTGCTGTGCCTGTGAGAAAGAATGGTTTTCTTCCAGTCTGCATTTAAACTGTGCAAGCATTTAAGCTGGAAAACAGAGGTAGGACTGATCTATTGGGAATCAGCTGATGTACCTGCACATGCCAGCATAGCTGGAATGCCCCATGCATATCTGTGTGTCAGATGCAAGTAGTGTCCATAGCACACATGGACCCAGGCACACAAACACCACACATAGGCACCTCTCTGGTAATATCCCTGCTGTGGGGAATGGGTACAGTAAGACCCCACCTGTATATGGCAATAGTGGAAGACTGCAGCATGCAGGGCAGGTGTCTCATGCAGGTGTTTCCCTAGCTGTAGGTAGCACCCTGCCACCATCCACACCACCTGATCAAGACTGATAGAAGGTATTGGCATGAACACCTATCACACCTACCCTGTCACATCAGGGGAATATACTGTATGCTGGACTGGGACTGTAGGACTGACCGAATGCAACATCCTGCCACATCAGGCCTGCACCAACACATAATGCTCCACAGCCGTCTGTCAAAGGCATGTGTTTCACACTTACTGCCAATGCATGTTATGTCATGAACACCCAAATTACAACATAACACACTCCACATAAGCCATATGCAAAGCCATGTGGACAAACCACAGTAACATGTCCACCATGACCCACTGCATGAGCTGTGGACCAACACTAACTCACACCTGTGATGGGGTAATACCCTTAGGGAAAGTATCAGAGAATGTATGCATAATGTATGGAAGAGGTTAGAATAACAGATGAGGGTGTGAGAGCATGGGCAGCATGGAATGTGCAGGGTCCGACACCAAGCTGTGTGCACACACTATCTCTGGCTGCAAAGCATAAATGGGTGGCTACACACCTGCCCATACACCACAATAGGGTAAATGTCCTGACCCATGGACCCTGCCTCTGGCTATCCAGTGCAAATATGTACAGCTGTGAGGCACTGACACAGCAAGATAAGGCCATACTGTCATGTTGATGGGCAGACAAGTATGGGATCCTCTGCCAGCACTGTACCAAGGTGCTGAACTGGATACACAAACCCAGCACCAAGTGTCTGCAGCTCCCCCTCCAGAATGGCATAACTTACCATTAATACATAGGTGTCTGCCCACAATACCAGACACAGCTGCAGTCACTCTTGTCCCCCAAGTCACCACTGTGAGCAAGAATGTCAACTGACAGTACATGAGGACAGAAAACTTCACTGTGTATAACAGTACACATGTCTGAATATCTCTGCTAACAGTAGTACAATGCAGCTGAAGCAGCACAGACACAATCACCTACAGTACACACTATCCCCTGCACAGTTTGTCCACATATTGCCAAATGATCAATGGATACCATGCAGAAACAGTATGCTACCTGTAGGTGTAAAATACAAAGGTCTTCACTGCAGTACAGACTACCTGGAATCGATCCACACACAATACAGAAGGGCATACTGGGCATGTTCACGCACTTAGAGAAATGAAGGCAATGTCAGTCAACAACATACTGAAAGGTCATACTGGGCATGCTCACACACTTAAGCAAATGAAGGCCATGTCTACAAACAACAGTGGTCCAGACATATCTGGCAGTTGCAGATGTTAGTGCAGACACTCCTCAGTATGCACCACTCACGCTTTGCACACACACTGTATAGGAATGCAGGCATATATCCAAGGACATCACACTATAATAAGCCAAAAGTAGATGTACACAGATGTGTGGAAGAGAGTAACTGTGACAAGTGGCCATCCATTATCAGGCCTGTCCCACCCAGCACACAGCTGAATGGCTACAATCGCATGAGGTTCAGATGTCACTCACTGTAGACATTCACCACTAGTATCTTTCAGCATTACAGACAATGTGGTGCAAGTGCTAGCTGTGCAACATGACTGTACAAGGGAGTAGTCATCTAGCAGCTGTATAGATGTACTTGTGGAATATAACCCAGCGTGTGCCGCATGTGGTGTGTCAACCTATAGATGAATGGGTTATGGCCCATGCACACACACTGCCCTCCCCATAGCCCTACTATGACAAGCCTGCTGAGGTCATCCACTTTAAAATACACCCTTATGAAAAGTGTAGGCCAGTAATCTCTGTAATGCTTCCTATAACTGCTGTAGTGTGATAAACTACCTAGGTAGGAATTCTAATCCCAGACATGGCAACTGTGTGTCTCTGTCTGTGTAGACAGCAATGCTTTTTTAGGCTAGTCACACTCACTACAACTCAAATGCCCTACTTTGGCAAGGCTGCTGATGTCATACACTGTGAAATACACCTTTTGGAAAGTTGCAGCCCAGCAATTTCCATGGTGCGTCCTACAACTCCGTACTGCTGTAGTGTGATAAACTAATTAGGTAGGAATTCTCATCCCAGACATGGCAAATGTTAGTGTGTGTGTGTCTCTATCTGGGTAGACAGCAATGCTTTTTTAGGCTAGTCACACTCACTACAACTCAAATGCCCTACTTTGGCAAGGCTGCTGATGTCATACACTGTAAAATACACATTTTGGAAAGTTGTAGCCCAGTAATCTCCATGGTGCATCCTATGAATGTGTACTGCTGTTGTGTGATAAACTAGTTAGGTAGGTGTTCAAATCCCAGACATGGCAAGTGTGTGTGTGTGTGTGTGTGTGTGTGTGTGTGTGTGTGTGTGTGTGTGTGTGTGTGTGTGTGTGTGTGTGTCACCGTCTGTGCAGGGAGCAATGCATTTTATGTTAGTTACACTCACTACAATTCAAATGGCCTACTTTGGCAATCCTGCTGATGTCATTCTTGTGAAATACACATTTGGGGAAGGAGTACTCCAGTAATCTCTGTGGCACATCCTATAACTGCATAGTGCTGTGGTGTAATAAACTAGCTAGGTAGGAGTTCTAATGTCAGACATAACAGGTGTGTGTGTGTGTGTCTGTGTTTGTAATTTGTATCCCGTGTGGAGGTGGTTGTGAGTGTGTAACAACTGGACTCAATATGGAGCGGGTTTTGCAAATTTCTTATATGGTGGCCCCAGTATATATCACAATGTCCACTGTACAGGGATAACAGAAGTGAAATAACCAAGAGGCTAGGGTGCAAATCCATACCCCTACATGTGACATCAAGGCCCAGCAAACAAAGTTAGCAACCCTAGTATTACCCAGAGAACACTTTCAACCCATGTCTCATACACACACGCACACACATGCACACACACACACACACACACACACACACACACACACACACACACACACACACACACACACTTGCCTAGGCAACAGCTGCTATGTTGGTAGTACCCTGCATATTGCCCACTGATAGTAACCATAGTGTGATTGCAGTGGGCTACAGAGGGCATGGCACCCTGTCCATCTGTCCAATAGGTACATACATGCTGACAGTGCACCTTCTCCATGTTCCCCACTGGACACTTGCAACACCTGTGGTGCCATCCAGTGTGACCCACAAAGGACATACCATGCCTGAAAAACATGCCCTGTGTGGACAGATGCCACTGACACCAGAGAATGCCGGTACCATTCTATCAATGTAGGTGCAGGGTAAACCTGCTTTCCATTAACAGTTCCCACCACATGAGGCCAGGACTGTCACATCTGATGATAATCTGTGTACACAACATGGGTCAGACACCCCAGGTACAGTTCTGCATGTCACTGTACATGCACGTGGGAGGTGTACACATCCCAGACACCGTCCATGTCATGGACTAAGGAACACATACATGGCAAGCAATGCACAGCATTGGCCACATGCAATAGTCACCCAGGTGACTGGTTGGTGAATACAATACCCACCTGTGTGTGCAAATCCAGAAACTACACCCCTGAGCCACAATGCAGACCATTGTCATGTGACCTGATGCCAAGGTATACCCATAACTTAGCCTTGTATAGCTGTCTGGCACAGTCGATCACTACACACCCATGAAGCAATGCACACATGCATGTCAGTACTGGCACTGTGTGTGTGTGTGTGTGTGTGTGTGTGTGTGTGTGTGTGTGTGTGTGTGTGTGTGTGTGTGTGTGTGTGTGTGTGTTGTATGATGCATATGATCACATTCACACTCACTACAATCTCCATTAACATACTGAAGCATGCTGTCCAATGTCAGACACCTCCACATACCTTTTGCCCATATAACCTCTATATGACCCCTGTGGTACATGTGTTGTGGCAATCTCACTAGTGATGAGTTGTATTCCTGGCCCTGGCAAGTCTGTCAATGTGTGTGCATCCCTGTGAGAGTGCGGCTGTGTTGATACTGGCACCTGTTCATGCAGACAGACACGTGTACTACACCTACCATATAGCTACCATATCCCTGTTGCAGATGTCACTCACCATCACATATATGTTTTGAGGGCTCCTCAACATGTAACCAATGTGGCGTATACAATAACTGCATAGAAAGTTGATAGCACGACATAGTCGTCAGGGTTTTGATACCCTGTGCTGGTAGGTATGTGACACAGATATGCTTAAGTTTTACTCTCCCACCCCTCCATGACTTTTCTTTGACTTTTCTGCCTCTCTCACTCCTTCTCTGGTGGATGTGGAGGCCTACACCTGTTTTGCTTATGCAGCAGCAAGTGTATTTTAAGTGATGCTCATGATCAGCTGATGGCCTCTGCACGAATTGCAGCCCTCTTTCAGCTGATTGCATGTGGAACAGCTGTGGTAACATTCCCATTTCCAATTGTATGGAAACACACTCCAATATCTAGGAACATCATGTTGGTGTTGGGCCTTTTCATTCACTGTGAGCAGGAACTTGTTCTGCTGTTTGGCAAACTGCATCTCAGATGGATTGGGGATTTATCTCTAACAACATACACTGTGGAAACAGAGCAACACACAGGAGGGGAATGTGTCTGACCTGACTACAGACTGTAAGTGCTGCTATACTGCATTGGAGTAATGTTGGTTTAATAGGGTGTGTGTGGATATGGCTGTCCTACATGTTTTAATGCCTGCCATGTCAATGCTATGTTTATGAGGAAACCCCATCTATAGGGTCATCTGCAGACTAGGCAGTGTGTGGCGCTTTTGTTTCATGTGTTACCCACAGAGCACCTATCTGTGATTTACAGAAGGTAGTGTGAGGATTGCAGTCTGTAGATGGTGATAGCTGTGAAAGTTACTGACTTCATATCCCTCATAGGACATACGTTGTAACAAACCCTGTTACAACAGTAAATGTATGAGGTTATCACAGCAACATGTCAATATTGGCCCTGTGTATGTGCCTCCAGCCACAACTCTGTCAACCTTTGTACATATTTCATGCAGTAAGAGGTGGATATGTGCTTTACACCATAATTAGTGACATCATATCTGATAACAAGCGAGTGAGATATCAGACTGCTACACATGTTATGTTTAGAAGGGGTTATATTTGATGACATAACCTGGACATTCTGTGGTTGTTTGTACAGTACTGAGGTTTGTGTACTTAAGGCGAATGTCAACAGTGTGTGTATTCTTAATATGTACTTTGGCCTGTGTGCAGACTGTGGTAGATGTCATTGTTCTTGGTCCCATTCTATCTGATGTTACATGCTGCTCCACTGTATGTTATCCTAGCAGCTTACATGTTTGTATGGCCATACACACACATGTCCCATACCACAGACAGGCATTGGACCACACTGTGTAGCGGCCCAGTGTATATGTAGGGTTAGTGTGTGAGTGGCGCATATGAGGATGATATTGAACAGATAGTCCATATACTGTAATAATATGCTAGCTTACTATACATGGCTGTGGCTGTGTTCACATTGGTTGTGGTTATGCACTTTCACACTGATGTATCATACTCTGTGCTGTAACATGCCTGTAGAAACTGCTATATATGCAGGTACATGTGCATTCCCCCATGGGAAATGTAGGCCAGTGTTGAGCCTGTCTGCCAGTAGCCTGCACAGTGCTTTGTTACATAACTAGCAGCTTAATGTATGTAACCAGTGAGATGTCTTGTCCAGATACTCAAAGGGGATCCAGTGTCTGTCAGCCTGAGATGACATGCTCGTCAAGCCTCGTTGCTTCGCTAGAGATGGCTTGCACCTGTCACCCCTAAGCTTTTGAATACTGGCCAAGGCTCTTCCTGTCCCCATAGTGCCTTTTTTAGGCAAGGCTCAAAAGTCAAATCCACCTCCTTAAACAGCACAAATAAAAAAATGAGGGTTATGCTACTCAACGCCAGGAGTTTAAATCTCAAAATGCATGTGCTTGAAGCACTCCTCAGTATGGAGAATGTTTACGTCTGTGCAGTAACTAAAACCTGGTTCAAGGCTCAACAGAGCACCACAGCACTACTGGGCTACAACTCATACCACCCATTTCAGCCACAGAACATGGATCGAAACACAAAAGGAGGGGATGTATCTATATTCATCAAGGATACCTACACCTCCAGGTTAGTGGCGCAGCATAATACCTCTGAGATCATCCATGTGCAACTAACATCAGGCAAATCCACAATGCAAATTGTGGCCTGCTATAGATCACCCTCCATGACCCAGGACCACCACTCCGCCTTTCTGGAGACACTGGAAACCATGAAGGTCCTACCGAACACCCTGATATTGGGCGATTTCAATTACTCTACTTTTAACTGGGAAAACTACTCAAGTACAAACTCCCAGGTCCAGCGCTTCCTGGAATTTATCAACTCAAATGCCCTGGATCAGCTGGTAAATTCCCCTACCAGAGGAGAAAACATATTGGACCTGGTCATCATCAACATGGGCGACAGGTGTTCCACACCGGAGGTCAACCCGTCACTGGTTAGATCAGACCATAAACTAATCACTCGGGATGTCCACACCACACCACCACCTCCAACCAAGGAAACCACAGTGAAAAACTTTTCTATAGCAAACTTCACCTTACTTAAGAAAGAGGTGGTAAGTTTCACCGCCCCAACGCTAAAGGATAACAGTGTCCAAGATGCAGGAACCTTTACAAATGCACTCTATGAGCACCTACAAGGATGCATGGATTGTGCCATCCCTAGCAAAACCAAGACTCACTCCCCTAAGAGAAGGAAACCGGTCTGGTGGACCCCTTCCATAAACAGGCTATACATTAGAAGGAGGCAACTAGTTCAGAAAAAAAGCAAATCCCAAGAAGGAAAGACATCCCTGATCAGTATCAGTAAGGAACTACGGTCCCTCATAAAATCCTCCAAGGCTAACTTTGAAAGAAAAATAGTCAAGGATTTGAAAGATAACCACAAAGCCTTCTTTAGCTATGTCAAGAATCTAAGTAGCAACTCGCAGATATGCTCTGATCTAGTGCAAAATAGCACAAAATATACTGAACCCACTGATATTGCCAACATCCTGGCAGATAGATTCAGTGCAAACGTCACCCCCTCTCTCCTCCAAAAGGCCCCACAACAATACCGGAAAAGTGTAGTGTCCTCGAAATCACAGATGCACAGGTGAAAACAGCCTTTTCAAAAGCCAAAACCACAGCGTCAATGGGGCCAGATGGTGTCCCAGGCTGCATCTTGTTGCACGAACTACAGAACGAACTAACCCCCCACCTAAACACACTGTTCAACCTCAGCCTCTCCACAGGCTACGTGCCCATAGAATGGTGCACAGCAACGGTTATTCCGCTCCACAAAGAGGGGCCACAACTGACCCTGATAACTATCGCCCCATAAGCCTGACTAGCCTGGTCTGCAAAGCTATGGAATACATCATCATGGAACTCATTAACAAAGACATTGGGAACCTGAAAACACTTGACATGACCCAGTTCGACTTTGTTAAGGGCAAATCATGCCTACTAAACCTGGTTGACTTCTTCGAGACAGTCACCAAGGCCATAGACGAGGAGATGATAGTTCACACAGCCTACCTTGACCTCGCCAAGTCTTTTGACACCTTTCCCAACTCGGGAATTATAGAAAAACTCACCAGCCTGAACATAACCCCCTAAGTCACGAGATGAGTTGCCAACTGGCTTAAAGACAGAACTCACACGGTAAGAATAGTGGGCTCCAGGTCCGACTATAAACCAGTCACAAGTGGTGTCCCACAAGGCTCAGTCCTGGGACCCCTACTGTTTGGCATATACTTCTCAGAAGTACAGGCAAACACAGGAGGACTATGGCTAACCAAGTTCACCGATGACCGCAAACTGGGAGCCATAATTGACTCTCCAACTGACACGGACATTCTCCAAAAGGGCCTTACTGAGATGGACACCTGGTGTCAAAGTCATGGTCTCAAGCTAAATGCCAAAAAATGCATAGTCATCCCATTTGGGAAAAACAAAACACCCATGAAATGCCACATAGGTGGCAGCCCGCTTAATACAGAAGAAGTAATAAGAGATCTGGGGACCCAGCTAGATAGTAATCTCTCCTTTGACAATCATATTGCCAAAGTAGTTAGGAAATCCTTCTATGTAGCCCATCTAATTACTAAAGGGTTCGCATCTAGAAATAAAGAGGTTATAGTGCCCCTCTACTCGTCACTCATCAGACCCATCATAGAGTAAAATGAACATTTGGGATGTACCTCACAAGACACTTCCAACAGCTGGAAAGAACACAAAAGTACCTCACCAAGAGAATTACTGGCCTCAAACATATGTCCTATGTAGCCTGACTGGAAAAACTCCAGCTGTACTCAGTCGCATATCACTTACTCAGAGGTGATCTCTGCCTGACTTACAAAGCCATGTCCAACTCAGAATTAATGGACATGCTCCACCTAAAGAAATCCAAGTCACTGCTAGCCACTTTCTCTAGTGAGCTAAATCTCGCCACAACAATAAACAGAACATACTGGAGGGATAGATTCCTGTCACAGAGAGTCCCCATGCTTTGGAACAAAATTCCTAACTACATTATGCAGAGCCCCTCACTAACACTCTTCAAGAGAAACCTTGACGAGTGGATGGTTAACAGAAAATACACCCCTGGGATCACTTCATTGGCTCTTCTTGACAGAGGCTCAGTTAATTGATCAATGGGGCGGTGAAAACTGACACACTCTGGCTAGGCTTATAAATGCCCTCGGGCAGATAGCCTAGTACCTAGTACCTACCTATAAACCTATATACTGCTGCCGGGCCTCCCTTAACAGTCATGTATGTCATACAGAGCAGTGGGATGCTGTACAGATGTATGTCAATATGTAGTGGTAGTATGTGGCCATGGCACCTCTGTACCATTGGTTATTATGTGTCAGAACAGACAGGGATGTGTGAATTCATAACCTATGGGGGCAAATGTATACCAGTCATTATGTGTAATCCACGGAAATGAAGCAGCTTTTTCGGGCAAAACAATAAAGCCCTAAGCAGTGCAAGCTGGAAAAGTTGTTAAAAACACCACGGACAGCTCAAATCACAACCGCTTACTTTATTCCACAGAAACATAGCACATTAACGCTCCACTATACATTTTCATTTAAAAATCACTTCATCAGATGTGGGCTATCAAATTGCTACCACTTTTATACAATTTACTTCATGCATTAATTAGGTTAATGAATTAATTTAAAAAACATAAACTTTTCTTACCATTAAAACACATTTAATATTACAATGAACCATTAATAAATAAAGAATAAATAGAATACGTGTTAAATAAAAAATTCCTTAAGTCACTTGACTTCAAAGAATAAATTATAAAATTAAAATTCCATTAAAAAGCATTATTAAGATTCAAAAATTAAAATTACAAGCTTAAATATTTGGTTTAAATGAACTAGATAGTCCGTCTAGTGGAAGAATCCTGAAATTACAACAGTTTATGAAAACTAAATTATACAGCCAAAAGGCAAATAAATAGCATCACTCAGTTAAAAGAATGCTAAAAACAGAGGAAGAATAAATGAATAAATGAAGTATGTTGTCAAAGGTGTTAAAACCATAGGTTTATAGCATATTGCAGAAAAAAACTTTTCAATATTGATAAAAGTACTTTTTTTATATATAAAAAGACTTACACACCAACTATAACTATTAGAAGGCATAGGTAAAAACATGATAGCTTCAACATAAAGTGCAAATGCTTTTCACAGTTTGGCCGCTCTTAATTTTAATAATGGGGCTATTGAGATGTGTTCATTGAGACCCGGTGGCTTATTGGCCTCCAAAGTAATCTGCCACCACAATTCTCTATACTCCAAACATTCCTCCCATAAACCCTCTGTCACTCTTTTCCACCCTTTCTAACACAAAAACTATATTATGTGCATTTTCACAGCTTTGTGTTTGTACAAGGTATTAGTCTCTTTGCATATTTGTAGCTCATACATATGTTCGTACACTCTACTCCTGAGCTTATGCTCTTTCTTTCCTGTATAGAATGCTTCACAGATTTGACATTTCGCTACGTATACCAGACCAGAGGATTCACAATTATTGAAATCCTTGCCTTTGGGGTAATTACCCTACTTTCCAAATACACACTTTCTGCATTGCTAATGTATGCACACTGTTGACAATGTCCACATTTAAAATTTTCCTTCCTTTTTCTCCGACTTTGAACTTCTTGGTTGGTACCATTTTCCAGTAAATATTTTAAGTTACTTGAATTCCTATAAACTACCAGTCATTATGTGTTATACCCATCTACATGGCTGTTAACATCCACATTGTCAGGCTTGGTCCACATGTCTTGCACTAAGGGTTTTGTGTATACCTCTGGACTGGCCAGAGTGTGTCAGAATGTCCACATATATTGGCCAATATCTCTGTTGTAGTCCACAGGAGCATTATGTGCTAGCAGCAGTACTGTACTATGATGTTGTTAGGATGTCTGTCAGTAGCCAATGGCGCACATGTTAAAAGCAGATGTGAACTCCCATACACACCATGTCTGTGAAGACAATCCCTATTACAGTAACAATAGTCTACAAATATATGCTATGCACACCTGACATCCCCTTGCACTACGAAGTTGAGACTAAAGGGGCTGAGGTAGGGCTACACTCCATGTTCAGGACATATTGTGAAAATATATGTATATATAATTATCCAGAATATCTATATAGATATATACACATATACATATTGATATATATATAGATGGATATGTATATGTACACACACACACACACATATATATATATATATATATATATATATATATATATATATATATATAAAAACACCCAGATATATACATATACAGAGCAATATATGTCTACACATATGCAGATAGAGATACATATGCACATATACGTATGGATATCTACATATATATTGACAGTAGAAGGTATATCAGAATAGATATGTAAGCAGATATAGTTATAGATATCTACATATATACCAACATAACTAGGCATATCTGTACACATAGGATGTGCATACATATATAGCTATATAGACATGTATCTATATATACATATACATAGATCTATGTATACATATATCTATATATACATATATGTGTATACATATATATAAATATATATGTATGTATATACGAAGAGATGTACACATGGCCATATATATGTAGCACTATACAGATGTGTATACAGACATATGTATGACTAAACATGTGTATGTACATGTAGACATATATAGACCTATTATATGTATACAACAATATTCCTGTCATGAGTAAACCTCACGGTTGTGTATATCCTTCCAGATGTATCTCACTGTATATATCTGCTATGTGCACATTCTGATAAAACAACATATGTGATGCAACAGTCATATTAATAACAAGGACTACACAATTTAGGAACTAAAGGCAATTGTTCAGTACTACTCAATATGTGTATTGACAGCTATATTGGTAAAACAACAGCTGTCTTCACAGTGGTCATGGCGTAGTGGTTAAGTGTTGTGACTTCAGTGTACAGTGTCCTGGGTTCAAGTCCTGCAAAGGCTGTTCATTTTGTTGCTGGGCAGAACAAGGGCTGTTGGATACAGAGTGGTTAAGGCAGTTTTGAGCTGCTTTAAGTGGGTTTGTATGGCTTTGCATGAAGCTAAGCAGTGCTGAGCTATGGGTAAACATACGGGCACTTACACAGTGTAGGCATCGCTTAGCAGTGTGCAAATCAGCTTAGCTGTTATATTGCAGCAATGTTGATACTTGCTAAGTGTGGCTTAGCCCTAGCAACCAGGACAAACTGCCCTGTCTGATAATTTGTAGTGTTGCCCCTTCCCCTGGAGACCACTGCACCCATGTATACAGTATTGCTGTGCATCTCTTCTGCACCCTGCTATATACTGTGCACCACACCTCACTGGAGGTATACAACCCATTGCAGAATGTGTAGTGCTGTGTCAGTTATGTCAGCTTTAATGCTCACAGCTCCTATGTTTTTCAGCAACACATACCTAGGATGATATGTGGATAGTTGTCATTGGTGAATGCCTGATGCCTGATTTACAGCTCTCAACATCAGCGGACCATGTTTGAGCAATCCAATACTTTTACACTAAAAACCATCAGAGCATACCTTGGCTATGAGGGGTGTAAACACCCTTCCTGATATGACACACCCATCCATGATCTGCATTGTGACCACATCACTGCATATCTTAACAGTACATGTGCCCGATATGTGACATATGTCCTGTACTTTCACATGCAATGTCTACGGAATGTGTTAGGTGTGTGGACACTGACTGCGATGCATACACTCTGTGCGGGCATATGTGTGCTATGACAGCTTGACACACCTCTTGTGTGTACTACAGCAGTCACTACTTATGGCAGGGGTATACCAGCATGGGAAATCTGCAATTGCCAGTGTATATTCAAAAAAACGACAAAGGATTCAGTTGCCAAAAGAAATTTATTGTAGTATGTCTTGTCTTAGTGCAACGGCCATTACAGCCTTCAAAGAGTACAAATTTACCAAAAAACACTCCCCTATTTATACATCAGACAATCATTTAATCCAATTAAAAAAAACAAACAATCAATTAAATAAACACACATTTTTTTTAAAATGTTAGAGCAAACTTCTCCAATTAACTTCTCTATTTAAATATTTATCTACAATAAATTTCTTTTGGGAACTGAATCCTTTGTCGTTTTTGGAATATTTACTGGCTCTGCTGCTTTGCTGGTTTGTTGTTGATTGTGATTTTTTTGGTTCTTTCCATGGATTCAGATTCCCTACTCAACATTCCCAGGGTATTTTGTGAGGATTTGGCTGCTAGCCCACCGGTTCCAGGTGCTTCAGGAACTCTAGGTGCTTCGAGCATGGTGCTACAGAAAACCATGGACAATTTTATAGTCCATGGTTCTTCAGTTTCTGCTTCTCATGCTGTTTTAAATGCTCCACCTGTTTCTAATGTTTCTAATGTTGTACCCGCTCCCATTCACATTACCGGAATGGCTGGTGTTTCTAGAACTGCTCAGCTTTTGAATAATGGTAAGTCTACATCTGTTAATTTTGCCTTGAAGTTTATGGAAGATAGAAAACAGAGACATAGTAATCCATTTGGTGGTATTGGAGAAAATTTGAATGTTTCCTTCCCACAAGAGATACAAGACAATATTGACAGCTTTGAAAAATTAATCTTTTGTGAAACACGCTGTCATTTTAATCTCCTGGGTCTAGTAAGGTATAAGGAACTGAACATCACCCCCGAGGCTTGAGAGCCTTTAAAAGTCCAGCCACCCCATTTGATTTAGCGGATACCATTGATGTAGCATTTAAAGATCGCTGGCTAGCTGCAGCACATATTTACGCTATGGAGTGGGTAAACATTTTGGTGGAAAGAGAGCAGTTTCTACACTCTAAATTTAAAAAAATGACTTAAACATGATACACACACAATTGTTGAATCAAGTGGGCGATTCTAAAGTGAATGATATCTTTAAGAATTTGAAAGAAAAACTGAATAAGTTTGAAAATGACCAGGTTCATCTTAAATTACATAAGATCAAACGTGATGTATGCGATTACGGAAATGGGTGTGCCTTCCTGTGGAAGAACAAGCAGAATAATCGTTCAGGACAATTTGGGAAAACAGGTAACAACAAAAAACAACTTTCTGTATCTTTGCTTCCTCGGATGGGGTGGGTTATACTACAGATTCAGAGGGTGATGTACGTGATGCTCCCCCATTGCCTGTAGCACAAGAACCTGAGTCCCATCAACAGCATTTTCTTTACAACGAAGAAGGCGCCAAAAGAGGAAGCAAGAAGAAAGGAATTGGTTTTAATTCTGCAACAAGTGAAGGACAATTTAAACAAACTTACAAACGAGATAGATGGAACTGATTGTCCTTCCTTTAGTTGTTCCTCGTTTAATGGTAATATTGATTCTAATTCTCTAGATGTCTCAAATGTTATAAATTTATCTGGATGTACTGTAACGGATGAACAGTTTTCTGTTCTCCATCTTGGTTTTAAATTTGTACCTACTGTAGCACCTAGGCTATATTTAATTAAACAGGACATTTTTAAATTAGTTAGGAAATTACATTTAAAATGTGTTTTTTGATGCACAAGGGGACATGCAGTTGAAAAATAATGATTTTGAACATAGTTTTGAAACTGAGTGAAGGTGAAAGTTTATTTTCTTGTTTATCTGATGATTGAGTGTTAGTGCTTCTCCAAATGCTTATTCTCTGTTAGATACTAGTGGCATTGATTTTTGAAGTAAATTTATACCTCCTTATGTTAACAATACTGTTATATATTTTTCAGAAATGCTTAATTTTTCTATACAGGAACTTGTTGAAGAACATAGTCATAGTTCTTGGCAATATAATATGACTAAGAATGAATGGCTTGCTCTTAAAAATCTTGCAAATAGAAATGATTTAATTATTAAGCCTTCTGATAAAGGCAACAAAATAGTGGTGCTTCATTACACACAATATTATAAAGTGTATGCAACATTTAAGTGATGACTTTACCTATGAAATATGTGAGATTGCTGAATACTTGAATGCTATAAAAGATTTTTCAGAATTGATTGAAAGGGGAGTACGCCTGGGATATTTTTCCAAAAAGGATTTAGATACTAAATTTAATTTTGATAATTGCAATTTAGCTACCTTGTATTGTCTTCCTAAGTTACACAAAGATTTTATCAATCCCCCTGGACGCCCCATTGTTTCTGCTGTAAATTATTTTTTACACAATGTAGGAATTGTGATACATGGTTACCTGTTATCTTATGTGGAAAGAATTGATTCTTATATTAAGGACTCATTTGATTTTATTGACAAAATATCTAATATATTTTGGACTCAAAATATGTTTTGGATTACTATGGCTGTAACCAGTTTATATACTAACATTAGACATATTGATAGAGTCCAAGCCTTGCAATATTTTCTAGATGATAGTCTGACTTCTTATTATATTATTGATTTAACTTATTTTTGCTTGCTTCATAACTATTTTAGTTTTGCTGAAGTCATCTATCATCAGTTAAGAGGCACAGCTATGGGGGCACCATTTGCACCTATGTATGCTAACCTCTTTATGGCTAAATTTGAGTTGGATTACATATACAGGAATGCATTTGTACAACAACATGTTTTGTTTTATTTTAGATACATTGATGATTTGATTTTTATTTGTGATGGGGGATTAAATGAGGTATCAACATTTTTTCGGAAATAAATGACAATGTGTATAATATCAAATTTGATGGTTTATGATGTGGCACAGAGGTTAATTTTCTGGACATTCATCTATCTAGAATGAAGGCTGGCTATATTGCAACTACAGTTCATCGGAAGTTTGAAGATGGCAGCCAGTACTTGTTTGGTACTAGCTGCCATCCGACTCATACTATACAATCTTTGCCCTATGGGGAAATGATTAGATTGTCTAGACTTTGTAGTAATAAATTGGATTTACAGAAACAAATTAATCAAACACTATGTTTCTACGGAGAGGATATAATGAGAATTTAATTTATGAGTCCATTGATAAATTAATACAGTATAATTTGAATAAATATGAGATTAATAGTAGAAATAGATTTATTAATGCCAATAATGCTAATTCTATGGTTAAAAAAGTTAAAAAAGATAAAATATTTTTTGTAACAACGTATAATACCTTAAGTATTAAGATCTGGGAACTAATGAAACACTACTGGAAATTTTTATATAGAGATGAACTGTCACATAGAATTGTTTCTGATTCACTTATGTGGCCTACAGGAGAGGACAGAATTTTGGGGACAAATTAGTTAAAGCGTATTACATTGCTCCAGTAGTTGCCCCACCTACTTCCTTATCAGCTTATGGCACTATACCATGTAATAGTTGTAGTGTATGTTCTCTTATCAAATTGAGCTTTCCTAGGATTAATGGAAAAATGTTCACACCAAATAGTTCTTTTACATGTGATACAATGGGTGTAATGTATTTTCTCAGGTGTCCCTGCAACCTTTTCTATATTGGGGAAACTAAAAGGAAATTTAGAATTAGGTTGCAGGAACACATTAGAGACATAAATAAGGGGAGATTGGAAAGTCCTATAGCATCCCACTTTAAAGAAAAACATAATGGTGATGCTAATTTACTGCAAGCTACTATTTTGGAAGAAGTGTTAATTAAGAAAGGAGATGAAAGATTACTTAAGAGTGTTTTACTTTATAAAGAAACTGTATTTATATTGAAGTTTGATACATTGACACCAAGAGGTTTAAATAGAGAAGTTAATTGGAGAAGTTTGCTCTAACATTTAAAAACATTGTGTGTTTAATTATTTAATTGATTGTTTTTTTAATTGGATTAAATGATTGTCTGATGTATAAATAGGGGAATGCTTTTTGGTAAATTTGTACTCTTTGAAGGCTGTAATGGCCGAGGCGCTAAGACAAGACATACTACAATAAATTTCTTCTGGGAACTGAATCCTTTGTCATTTCTGGAATATTTACTGGCTCTGCTGCTTTGCTGGTTTGTTGTTGATTGCCAGTGTATATTCAGTCTGCCCTACACAGGTCCCCCTACTCTGCATCATTGTAAGGTCTACTCATGTGCACATTCCTTGGTGTTCACACACTGCCGTCACTATTGTTGTGGGGGTAGGGTTACGTCTGCCACAGGTCCTGAACCTGACTGTGCAGATACTGCCATTCTTAGCATCTTTAGGATCCCTGCTGCAGTGCACTGTTGTGTCATGCTGACACCCCCCCTTCCTTCAACCTTTTTGCAGATGCATGACAAGTATGCCCTACACATTCATGCCACTTTGCAGTGTCCCATACACTGAACACCACATGTTACAGCCTAGTCCCAGCTGATAATGTGGACTACTGTAATGCTATATGCCACAGTGTATCTCTGCAACAGTTGCCATTGTCCTACAGGTATATACACTGGTGTTGCACTGCATGTGGGTGTTGTTTCAAACATGTCTCTACTGTAGGCCATGTTTCCCACCATTATGTTACTCCCTGTGGATGCATTCTGCAATGACAGGATGTTAGTTATCATGCAGGTCTCTGACATACCCTTTAAATACCCCATCATGGTGACCCCTGTGATGCTGTGCATTTCACAGCAACAATATGTGCACATGTACAGCATGCATTCTGGGTAGGTGTGTTAGATGTGTGCATGGAATATACCATCACCATTACATGCCCGTTGTATTGGCAAGCATCTACATAAACCATACTCACCAACTACAGGCTGCTGCCTTGGTAGTATCCCAGAGGGACCTACATAAGAGGGTGAGAGATGCAATGTCAGTGGCCACAATTGTGGCACTGCTACAGGCTGAGTGCAATACTACCATACATCAATGGTGCATTTCCATAATACTACCACATCTGGACATCTGTTTATCACTACTATGCAGCAACACAATGTATCTATGACATGTCAGATATGCATGATCTACCCATACCAATGCTGATGTATACGTGACAGTAGTATACTAATGTGCCCTGTGTCCTTACCTGCATGCTCCTCGGCCAGTGTGTGAGTGACACCCACCTCCAGAAAAGTCTCCGGCAGTTGGTGGCTGGCCGAACGTGCAGGTGCCATGAGGCTGGCCAGGAGCTCCTCCACACATGTTGGGGGTGGATGGCATGCCCCCCCCATGGCAAGATGATCCCCCCAGACTGCAGCGGCATGCCAACAGGCATTGTGAAGCAGGTCAGTATAATGATGCCGGAAATGCTCATAACTGAGATTATGTAGTCTGTCATCATTGACCTTGTAGACTAGGAAGTTCCACAGGATGGTCTGCTCCTGCTCATCACTGGCAGCCCTGCCAAACAGCACTGGATAGTGCTGGATTAGCTATGTGATGAGCACTTCAGTTTCAGCTGCTGAATAAGTAGGCAAACATGCATGTGACATCTTGGCTGAAAGACAAAGATGGAAACAGGTCTGAGCAACTCATACAGCAAGGTTACCACAGTTCATACTACATGTCTCTGTCACCCCCCCACCATATCAGCTTTAACATACTGTACGCACAACTCATTAGGTATGGCTACAGCTTACCTACCAGTGGGACAGATATTGTATTGTACCACACTTTCTGCTATGTGATTGTAGCCATATTCCCTGTGTGGACACCATAATTTCTGGCCTGTTATAGACTATTCAGCTGCATGCCATTGTGAGGCCACTGTGGTTCCATATATGCCTGTGGAATGGCTGCTTTGCGAT
Organism: Protopterus annectens; assembly: GCF_019279795.1. Taxonomy (NCBI): domain Eukaryota; kingdom Metazoa; phylum Chordata; order Ceratodontiformes; family Protopteridae; genus Protopterus; species Protopterus annectens. The sequence continues at coordinate 1,650,080,711 of NC_056739.1, read as the reverse complement.
TGCTGCACATCTGACATTCTGTGTTATTGGAGATATCTATACATGCTGTTGGACATGTTCCCTTATTGTGTAGACTATTGCTACCAACGTATGTTCTATAACAGTGACAAAATAACATATATATGTACTACTGGCCAACAGAACCTCCTCTCCAAATCCATCTGCCTATGTTACATGGCCACATCACATGTGTGTCCCAACCTGGGGCCTCCTCATGTACTGGTCCAGCAATGCCATCATGTGGAACCAACCCAGGGGATATTGCCCCTTCCCCTGGGGGCACACACAGACATGCTCATGTCTCCTGATGTCAAGTCCAGGGTCTGTTCCATAACGGACTCCACAGACACATGTGGGATGTGCTACCTCACTCTGAAGAACCCAATACACATTCACAGGTCAACATGCTCCTCCAGCTCAGCCTCCAGGCCAGGCACCTTCAGGATGTGGACTGCTGTTGTGAGTAGCAGTTGGTGGGAGGCTTGTTCCCATTGTGCCCATATTGGGGCCCATGGGGCATCCACATTACAGACCACACACACCATCCAGGGTGTTTACTCACCACGTGTCACTTACCACCTCTGTAGACTGTCCTCTATATCTACCAACCCTGACCACCTCCACAATTATACCTGCCATACTTCCCAATATTCCTATTCCATACTTCACAGACGAGGGCAATGTGGTCCCAACAAGGGATTAACATGTGACATACCCACCCATGTTGCATACATTGCCAGCTGTAGATATCTGTGTGCATTGCTATGTGTGCTGTTGCCTTGCACATAGCATGCATCACTGTTGTAGTAATATAGGGAACACGTATTTACATACATATGTGTTTGTGTGTGTGTTTGTATATATGTAGACATGTGCATATCGGTGTTTATCTATATATGTGCAGATATATGTGATGTATATATGTGCTCATATATATGTCTACATGGGTATCTGTATATTTGTGGACATATATGTTGATATATATATATATATATATATATATATATATATATATATATATATCTTTATATATTATATATGTGTACATATGTACACATATGCATACCTATATGTGGGGTACATTCAGACATCAAATCCACAATCTCACAACACCTTCCTGCAGCACAGACAGGTGCCACATATGGACACAGCCTGACATTAGGGGGGTATATGTAGGACCAGATTGCAGGTAACCCTATTACACACCTATGGCATTCCTGCATGCTACATTACAGATTAACCTGTGTATCTTGAAAGGGGTGAGCTGTGGGTCTCACGTGTCCATCATAATGGCATTACTTCCACCATGGCATTACTTCCACCACCAGCTATTGGCCACATAATATACATACTTCCCATTACACAACACACAGTATGATGGCTTACATCCTGTCAGTCAATGCTGATCTGCACAATTGATGGCTATGGCCCACTACCCACAGGGACAGACACTATTGTCCATAGTACTTATTCAATTAAACATCATTACAACAACACCTGATGACACATATAAATCATTCCACATCATCTATCCCATTATTATGGACCAGGTGCTGCATTCAATTACATGTGTATATACTTCACATACTTGTTGTGGGAATGATGTCTGTTCTGGATAGTTTGATGGATGTTATAATAGTTTTTTTTTCCTTTGGCTTTTACTTTGCCTTTGCATTAGGCTTTTGTTTTGTTTTTTCTCTCTCTCTCTCTCTCGGTCTCTCCCCAGTAAATGGATTGAGCTGCTTTGAATAGATTGCAGTATGGCTTTAGCAGGTGATGGCCTCTGCACCAATCAGTGTCCTCCACTTGCTACATGCATGCGGCTTGCTGTGTAGTACTTCCAATTACCACTGTCATGGCAACCACCTACTATAAATCCCTACATCATGTGGGCATGGTCCCTTTACCTTTCCTGAGTGATGGACATCCTTCTTGTGTGTGGGCATCAGTGATACAGACAGCAGGTAGCAATACCTCTTACAGGAGAACCTGCACACTCAGGCCAGCTGCATATTTGTAGGAGGTTCCAGAACTACAGACAGAGTGTGAGTAGAGTTGTGGTATGCATTGCATAGTACTGGTGTTACAGGATTTGTGTGTACATATTAGTTTACCTTGGAATGCAGTCTGTCTGCATAGCTCTAAACTGTGGACCTATCCTCTTGATGGCCAGAGGTGTGCCTATTATGTTGTGGCTGTCCACCACACAGGTCTTGTATCAGATATTTCACTGGCAGTGTGTGTGTTGAGTTCTATCAGTACATGACAACATCCATTTATGTTTCTAACTTCAAATCCCTGACTAAGGGTATGTTGCAGACTATCCTGTAACACCAGTGACTTGCTTAGTGTATGACAACAGTTTTCCACATATGGGCCTGTGTTCCAGCCTCTGTCCTCCACCTACATACCAGGCTGTGCACATATGACATGCTGTCAGGGGTTGTTCTGTAGTGGGCTGTGTGTATGTCATGATGCCATTCCTACCAACAGTCAACTGCTGTTGTATCCCCCACACATACAGTGGGGCTGGGGCCATATATGTGTGGGGTTCACCTACACAATACACGTGTGCTGTTATGCACTCCAGAGACCAGTGTATGTAACAGTGGTATACGGCCCTGCATTATTGAGTCTAGGGAGGGGTGCACCGTAACTAACCTAGGCTTTTACAACATGTGGGGGTATCAGGGGTAAGCTGCCTTAAGGTATCTGGATGTACATTACCATACAATTCACCTAAAATTAAATTAATTAAATAAATTGGGTAAATGCAGGCCTACTGCCTCCTGCCATACAGACTGTTCTGTTTGTCAGTGCACTTGTGATAGTGTCAGTTATGCCTTGTTCATATGGTATTAGGTAGGTACTAGGCTATTGACCCTAGGGCCTATATAAGCCTAGCTAAATGGTACCCCGGCTTTTGCCACCCAAGAAAATTATTTTCCTGTGCCCCTGTCAAGCAGAGCCACAGAAGTGATCCCCGGGGTGAATTTCCTATCTCCCATCCAATCATCAAGATTTTTTCTTGAAGAGTGTTAATGAGGAGCTTTGTTTGATATAGATAGATAGTTTGTTCCAGAGCATGGGAAGTCTCTGGGATAGAATCTATCCCTCCAGCATGTTCTGTTTATTGTGGTGACAAGGTTCTGGTCCCTAGAGCATGTAACTTGGAGGGATTGGGATTTCTTTACATGGAGCATGTCCAACAGCTCTGGGTTTGACATAGCTTTGTATGTTAGGCAGAGATTGCCTATGAGTAGGCGATATGTGACAGAGTAAAGCTGGAGTTTTTTGAGACAGTCTGCATATGGCATCTGTTTGAGGCCGGTAATCCTCTTTGTGAGATATTTCTGTGGCTTTTCCAGTTGTTATAGATGTCTTGTAAGGTACATACCAAAAGGGGCGTTATACTCTATAACAGGTTTAATGAGTGATGAGTAGAGGGGAACAATGACCTATTTTTTCCTGGATGAGAAACCTTTTGTGATGAGGTGTGCCATGTAGAAGGATTTCCTGACTAGTGTGGCGATATGATTATCAAAGGAGAGACTACTGTCTACCTGTATCCCAAGGTCTCTTATCACACTTTCGGCGTTAAGTAGACTACCGCTTATGGCATTGAGCTTGATGCCATGACTTTGACACCAGGCATAAGTTACATCCCATTGTGTCAACTGAGGTCTTTACTTTACCCACTAGGGATTGTGTACGGAGTATAGATAGGGGCTGCTGAACTATACATCTGCATTACTTACTGTTGATTGTTTGGTATCCTGTGGCCCAGTCTGTCTTCACAATTGTACTACTTGAAGGCCCCGGCCTGAACAGCAACATTTGTAAGCCTTTCCAGACTACTGTATTAGTATAACTTCTTCACAGTTGCATTACTCTGTTTATATGGATGTCAATGTCTAAACAGCTATATGACAATGCATATACAACTATAATAGTACACAAATAAAGCTTTCCCATTTATGCAAACCTGTGTGTGGTGTTATATCATTTGACCTCCTTGTAAGTATATGTTGCAGGCAACAATTGTTATTTGTATGGGTGGCTCATAGAGTGTCCAGTTGTTAAGGTGTTAACTGCAGGTATAGTGGCTGATCCATATTGTGTGCACCTTCTACATATGTATCTTACTATACATATCTCTGCATGTGTATGTGCAGTTACATATATATATATATATATATATATATATATATATATATATATATATATTTATATCTGTATCTGCATATATGTGTCTATGTATATGTATCCTCGGGATGTTGATAGCTTCCACATTGTACATTCCCTATGGGAGAAAGACTGTACTGCATGATATGTTACTGATACCAGCCTGACATCATACAGGTGTGATGGAGTACTGTTAACATCTTGTGCCCATGTAGTGTCATGACCTGGTTATGGGATCTGCAATAGTTGGTAGTGTATTGCAGGGCAGACGCATTTGGCTGTGGGGGAGTATACCTATTCATACAAGACGTATGTTGTTTGGGGCCTCTCATCCCCATTAGTGGTGCATGTGGACATATATGTTTTTGTTATGTTCCCATTGCTTTCTACAGATGTATGTCTGTATATACCTATATATATATATATATATATATATATATATAGACATAGAGATGTAGACATATATATCTATAGATGTATGCATTTGTATATATATATATATATATATATATATATATATATATATATATATATATATATATATATATATATATATATATATATACATATGTATATAATTCTATATTATATCTATAACTACATATATAGATATGTTTCATCTATTTAGATATTAATATATATATATATACACACAAATATACATCTACATGTTGGAATACATTCCCTGTACTGTTGAATGAATGAGCTGGATGATATGTTTGTGAAAACATCAGGGTTTTGTATATCTGAGATGGCTTAGTAGTAAATGACTTTGGCTATGGTGTGCAGGATACTTGGTTTGAATCTTGCAGAGGCCATTTATTTTGTTGCTGGGCAGTACAACAGCCATTGGATACATAGTGATTAAAGCACTTTTGAGCAGTTGTAAGCAGGTTTGCGTGGGCTTGCACGGAGGTAAGCACTGCTAACTTCCGGTTACAGCTTCTTATACTGATTTAGCTTCTCAGTTGCTTAACCTGTTTAGGCATCGCTTACCCCTGCGCAAACAGGCTTAAAACCGCTTACTGCTGCTTAAAAGTGCTTACTCCTGCTTACCTCCAAGCTAATTTCTTTAAAAGAAAAGAAAAAAGGGTTGATTGCAAAGTGGTGAAAAAGGGGCACAAAGAGGGAAAGACAATAGGGAAAATAGCTAGGGATGTGCAGGAAGGGTGTGCGGAAGGTCCATAGCTGCCCATTTCCTCTACAGCAACAGCTGTGCATATACACTGAATTTGGAGGTAGATTTGGACACTCATACCCCTGGGAGAGGGGTGAGGACAACAATAATAAATTATGATTGTGATGCCATTTACACCAGATTACATGTGTCCAGTGGACACATGTATGAAATGGACAGCTATGTATGGGGTGAGATTATTTTTTGGGAACAGATTGCCCTTTTTTTATTTTATTTTCAGGTGAGAGTGGGATGTTGGGGAGGGATAGTAGGTATATGTGGGGAGGCAGGTTGGGTAGGTTAACAGACAAGACAAGACACATACAGGGGCGGTATGTGACACATGTGTGGGTAAACACCTTGATGGGGACGGGTGTTGGGAAATCGGAAGCCCATGAGCCCCCTAGTGGAAACAGTGGGACTGAGGTCCCCACCCATGGGCAGTCTCCACTGCACCTTCACAGCCCCGAAGGTGGCTATGCTGGGGGCTGACTCGCAGAGCCAGGCTGACCCTCTAGTCATGACACGCAGCCCTCGAGCTGGCATAGCAGATTACCAAACTGCTGGTTGAGCTCTCTACACACCACAACCCACACCTGGCAATGGTTGACAGGTTCCTGTCCGCACCCACTCCCAGGGGGAGGGTGAGCCTCATCCCCTGAGGTTGTTCCACCTGAAGGTGGTCCAGGACCAACGGACAAGGAGGTCCCGGGTTGGGCCCCAGACATGCTGGTACCTGGTACAGGGACAGGAGGGTCCACTGGGACCGGCCTTCCAAACATGCTATAGTGTTTAAAGTTTATCATCATATGTGGTTTAGTAATAGTCAACACATTCTAGGGTTAGGTATAACAGCATGCATAGATATTCCCATTAACCCAGACACCAGATACGGAACAGTTGCATAGCAAACAGAACACATGCATATATGGGACCACAGTGGTAATAAGAACAGCATGCAGATATATTGATGGCATCATGACACCAATGTTGGAATAATTCAATATAGCACATGCATGGGAACAATTAAAATATTTATCAAACAACAGGACATTATCAGAACATTGGAGTCATTACTTACCGGTTGGGGTGGGTATGTTGTTTATTGTTGGAGATATGGTGGGGCGGGGGAAAGATGTCAATTAACACCTAGTATATTCCTGTAGTCCACATTACTTTCCTAGTCAGTGCTGTTATCTGTACCTTACAAGTTGTACTACACTACTCTATAGCCTTAATTTGGACAGTGATATGGCTATCATCATCTTTATACATGAACTGGTTTTACTTGCAGTATACACCTCCTACCTGGTATACCTGTGGAGGGAATGTATGTTAACACTAACAGTTTCTACACATACTCCCAGATTCCAGGTTGATGTTGTGCACATGGCTATCCAACTCTTTCTGCACAGACTCTGCCCATGTGTTGACCACATGCAGGTGTACCGGGACATATCTAGAATATTGCCCTCTCCAACCTTTAGTGACTTGACACACGCATATACATTCTTTCATGCACAGTTATATTATGTAGCATAGTGTGGGTGACAGTGATACTTTATTATTCAGAGAAACTGCAACACTCACAATTCCCTACAATACCAGAGTAAACAATACCAGTACAGGGTATAATGGTTTTTATTTCTCAGCAGAGTGTTCGTATCCAACGTATGTGTGGGAGCAATGTTTGTTAGCACTACCTGAATGTTGCCACACAAAGTTCCAGATTACACTTTAGTATTATGCACATACATCTCACTCTGTGACTGTACATACTCTGGTCACAGTTTGACAACATGGGGGTGTAGATAGGACATACTTGGCTTATTACTCTTTTAACAGTTTCGGGAGTTGCTACAGCGACAGGTTTGTTCACATAGATGTTGGACAATCATTTGTATTCCCTGTTTGCTGGCTAAACATCTGGGACCATCCCACAGACTTACCAGGGGGGACAGGGGGACATGCAGCAGATATGGGCCCATATACTGGTCATTCTGGTCTCATCTCTACAGTTGTGGGGTATGATTCTGTATGCAGCCTACTTCCACTCCCAGGATGGCTGTGTCTGCTACATCTTAAACACTGTCCATCAGAGTTGTGTGTGCTATATAGATGTTGCTGTATATCTCCTATCTGCTTTCTTTTCTATAATTCTCCTGTGCTTTTGCATTCTGACCTTGTATTATAACACTCTTATACAGATTTCCTGGACAGTTATATTTTGTAGGATAGTGTGTGCGACAGTGATGCGTAATACCTCATTAGTCAGAGCAACTGCATCACTCTCAATGCCATACAATACCAATGTAAACAGTACGAGTACAGGGTATCATTCTTGTATTTCTGGGCACAGTGTTGGTATCTGATAGACCTGTGGGAGGACTGTTTGTTAGCACTACCTGATTGTTGCCACACACAGTACCAGATTCCACATTACTATTATGCACATACATCTCATTCTGTTGCTGTACACACTGTGGCCACTGCTTGACAAGATGGGGGTGTAAATGAGACATACTTGGCTTCTTAGTCTCATAAGGTTTTGGGAAGTTGCTAGTGTGCCAGCTTTGTTGTCATAGATGTGTGTCAATCAGTTGTATTTCCTGTTTGCTTCCTGTACATCTGGGATCATCCCTCTGATTTCCCAGGGGGACAGGTTGACAGGCAACAGATATGGGCCACTTTACTGGACATTCTGGACATATCTGTACAATTGTGGGGTATGATTCTGTATGCAAACTACTACCACTGGCAGGATTCAAGCCATGGCTGTGTGTACTAAAAAAGCAACAGTTTACATCTCAGTTGCATGTGCTATTCGGGTTTTGTTGTCTGCCTTTTCCCTGTTTTCTGTCTATGTGTTTCTCAGTTGTACTAAATGGCCTCTGGGGATTACACCAGTCATATACACGCATTCCTACACATTCTATTTATGTTGCATGATGTGGGTAACAGTGCTTATTACAACAGTACTATTACATGAATGCAAATCCACATTACCATATGATACCAGAGTATGCACATGCAGTCCAGCAGTTAGACCTTTTTTTGTCAGGCTATTACGCTTTTAGTTACATACATACTATATGAGTCTTTTCCTATCATATTCTCCGGTGTATGCAGTACTTGCCTTAAACAATACAGGTTTTATATAGGCAATTAATTCATTAATACTTTTAGATTTATTTCCTATGACAGTACATGCAAGAGTATTACTGACCTGCCTCGTGTCGTAACCTCTCCAGGTGACTGCCATGGGCCTCCTGGTTTGTGGCCTGCTTGATTGCAGCTGTGGAAGACATAAGATGAATATTTAGCCATACCTATCCATGATATACATGAGCTGGCAATTATTAAACAGGTAGTGGACTGATACTTGACACACAGCTGAAACATCCCCTGCTGTTCTAGCCTCTTGGATCCACTGGTCCAAGAGGTCTCCCTTACACCGCTTCGGGTCGGCATAGTGATGCTTGACCTGCTCACGTTCGGGGTATGCCAGTGGCACTGGTGAGGTCACGGGCGAGACGGTCCCAGGCATCCGTCTTATATTGGGAGCCCTAGTACTGGCCCTGCAGCAGTCTCTGTTTATGGGCTTTGATAAGGAGTCCTGCCATAACTTTGGACTCCTGGATGCACCAGCACTGTGCCTGAAAGTGCACACCCTCTCTCCTTCCTGACATAGTGCCTGCAAGGGAAGCTACAACCAGTTATGAGATGTATCCCCACCTCTTGGTTTTAAATAGGGCTGATTTTCTGCACTTTTTTGTGATTGGCCAGTTTTGAAAAGGCTAAGCTGTGGGCAAGCCTGCTTACCCATGGTTGGTATTGTTTAAAGGGGTATAACACAGAGCACATTGAGTTAGTTGCCCTACAAATTGCTTACACCTCCTAAGCTGGCCTGTGCAATTCTTAGTATTGCTTACATTTGACTTTGCATTATATTTCCTTTTTGGCATTGATTTCTTATTCATTACATCTTATATGTATGTCTGGTATCCATGATTCATGTGTACATACACTGTATGGGGTCATTGTGTTTTATTGGGGACTTCAACACTCTATTACAATTACACTTGACTTCTGGACTTACTGCTGTACTCCAATTTACATATTTATGTTATGTAGTGGGTTATGCAACACGTCTGTATACTGATTCCTTTCACAGGTTCAGTTTGATTTTTACTATAGTGAAGACTTGTTTGCTGATACCTGATTCTTCTGTACTTATGTGATGACTTGGTGGTTAACTACTGCGATTATAGTGTATAGAGTCCTGGGATCAAGACCTGCAAGGCTGTTTATTTTGTTGATGGGCAGAACAAGGGCCATTGGATACAGAGTGATTAAGGCACTTCTGAGCATTTGTAAGCGGGTTTGCGTGGGTGTGTGTGAGGGTAAGCAATGCTAACCTCTGGTTACATATGCTTACAGAGTTAGCTTCAATATTTCTTAACTTGTGTGCATTGCTTACCCCCATGCAAACGGGCTTAAACTTGCTTACTAGTGCTTATATATGCTTACCACTGCTTATTGGTGCTTATACCTGCTTACTAGTGCTTTATTCATGACACTGACACCTCACATGTGCATTTCCTACAGTACTCCAGTTCATAAATATATGTTATTTAGTGGGTTATGCAACAAAAATATTGGTCATAATGTGCTTTGCCAGGGAAAATGGAATATGCTGCAATGGGATTTGAACCGGGAATGCCTGCTCATAAGGTGAATACTCTGCCCACTATACTATTGCTATACTGCAACATTTGCATATATCTTCCTTGTTATCCTCTTCAGCCATTTAAGCTGCATTAACTGCAGCTAAGCGTTGGGCACATCCATGCACCTACGGTTAGCTTTAATCGGAGTTTTAAAAAAAATAAAAGGTTTGTTCATTTTATTTCTATATACTTGCTGTTGTACACAGGGGGAGTGTTGGTGGGGATATGTGGACACCTATGAGCAATCTCGCTCATTTCTTATCCCTTTCAGCTGTTCTTCATTGCAAGGGCATGTATATTCTGAGAGCTCTGCTCTCAGACATACCCCCTGCAGTCTTACATGCTCCATGTAAGATTAGGAGCTCAGGCAGCGCGCCTCATTACTATGCATGGCGCTGCCATCCTGCTCCAAAACGGCCACTTCTGTGCAGGACTAAGCTAGTCCTGCATGGAAGATTAGTAAATCTGGGGGCTAATGTATCAAAACCTATGTGTTGTACCGACTTGGTGTTTTATAATATTGAAGTTTTTCTCCCTAGGTCTCTACTGAAAACAGAATTTCACCATAAAAAAGGAAATAATAAATAAATAAATAATGTGGCCAGCTACTTGTGGTGTATACTATGTTATTTTCCCATTACAGCAGTCACAAAAAAGTCTCTATTTCTAAATTGCCCCTCCCTGTGAGTTGCCATTCATCATGAATATTTTGCCTAATGTAATATATTTTTTGTTTCTGACTAGCCTCCATATATGCTCTATATAAAGTTTCTTTCAAAGAAAAAGCATATATTTTCATTCCCTTTGCAGAGAGGTTTTTGACTGATATGATATTTTTGACTTAAATATGTGATCCTGACATGTTCGGAATTAAAGTTTTTCAGGAATATTTTTGTTCTTTCCTAACAGTGAGAATCTCACTTGAAGTGTTTCTTTTGACACAATCCCATTCTTTTAACTCATTTTTCAATATAGCCCTATAATCTGGATGTCTTTTTCTAGTGAACTAAGGCAACAAAACAAGCTGCTGCACTTTGTCACCCAACTCAGAACCTATAGATTTTGTTTCTTTGCTACCATAACTTCATTATGATATTTTTATTTATTTATTTATCATTTATTTACTGGGAATGTTTGACTGGGAGATTGAGATATGTACTTGATTAACTGTGTTTTGAACTTTAATGTTGGTTGGGTTTCATGGTTATTAATTAATTTTCATATTTATACCTGTAATTTCTTGATATATATATATATATATATATATATATATATATATATATATATATATATATATATATTAAAATTCAGAACAATTTAATGGTGTGTTCCACATATTATACCTTAATATGTACTTGAATTAATCAATATCATGTTCCATTATGGTAATACTAATACTGGTTTGGTTATTACTAACCTTAACTTATTGCTATACATAATGTACTACAGCGTGTCAAGGTAGGTCAGTTCTAGGTGATCCGCCTACCTTGCCTCCTCTGTCTGTGGCACTGGACTCTAGCACATTTGGGACCCAGACTGGTGGTGCCCCCTTTGCTGCCCCTGCACTACCTGTGGTGTTGGGTAGTTCCACCCCCACGGGATGAGATTGGGCCCCCCTCTGGGATTGATGGTGGAGCGGAGTTGTCACCCATGATGAACTGTCAGTTTTGGTGCACAGGATCATGTACCGTGGGCTTGGATGATGCCTTCACTGGATGGAGAGCATGCTGGCCACCCTGGTGGCACAAGCTCACCCTGGATCCCAGACTACACCATTGCCACACCTGAGGCAGTGATGGACCAGTGACGACAATCCCATGGGTAGGGAGAGTCATGCTGCTACTTTGTAGAGGCACATGGGACTGCGATTCCACAATACCCTCCCTATCCAAGGTGTTCACCCACTCTTGTGTCACACACCATTGCTGTCTGCTGTCCTGTCTGTCTTGTCTGTCTGCAAAAGCTTTCTCACCTACTCAACTTACCTCTTCCACACATACCTATGTCCTTTCCCCAACATTTTACTGTCACCTTAAAAAATAAAGAGGAACTTGTCCCAAAAAGAATACCACCACTTACATAGCTCTCCATTTTGCACATGTCCACTGGACACATGTAAGTTGGTCCAATTGGCTTGAAAATGCTGTTATGTTGTCCTCTCCCCTCTCTCTGGGTGTAAGAGTCCAAATTCATCTACAAATTCTGTCAAAGTACACAGTTGTTGCAGTACAAGAAATGGATAGTTATGGTCCTTTTCCTTACACCCTTCCTGCACATACCTACCTACCTTTCAGTATGTTTCCTCCCTGCTTGCACCCCATTTCACCACTTTCCTATCTCCCCATTTATTTTCTTTAAAGATTTTTTTTATGCAATGCAACAAGCAAAAGCATTTATTCAGCACACACTGGTATTATTGGACTTTTGCATTTTTATGCAATGCTGCAAACTTGCTGAAAGAGTAATGGAAAAAATGGGAGTGTACCTTGGAGTCTGGTACATCAGGTGAAAGCCAGACACGGAATAATAGATGCAATTGAAGTCTCTAACAGCAGGTAAATGTGCGTGTTTATCAGCACCAGTCAGAAATAACATTAATGGCAAGATACATGTTCAACTGGGAGTCTGTTGGAGAAATACATCTATACATAAGGCCAGTCACATAATAATGGATTTAAAATAAGTATATCACAGCCTGTACAGTATGTGTGGACTTATATCTTTTTTCCCCCAAACATCTTATTAAATTTTACACATAAGGCAATCTTACATTTATATAAATGAAAAACATACAAAAGGATACCACTTTAGTTGCAGTTTACATCACAGATACCATTGAAACAACTGTAGTTGCAAAGATTATACATCACTTATAAACCTTCATTCAATGTCAGTTAAGCATTATCATATTATAAGGCCCTTGCCACCCCAATAGTGCCTTTTTTAGGTGGTGTTCCAAAGACCAAATTACCATCCTAACAGCTACAAACAAACATAATCTGAAGGTCATGTTGATCAACACTAGAAGTCTACATCTCAAAATGCACTCGCTCAAAGTACTCCTTAAAATGGAGAACATTGACATTTGTGCCATAACATTGACCTGGTTCAAGGCAGTAGAAAGCACCCCTGTACTACCAGGCTATAACTCATTCCTCACCTTTCAGCCCCAGAACTTGGACCAGAGTTCCAAAGGTGGTGGTGTTTCCATATTCATAAAGGATGTGCACACCTCTAGACTGGTAGCCCAACGTAAGCACATCAGAGATACTTCAGGTGCAGCTAACATTGGGTAAGACAGCAATTCAGGTCATAGCCTGCTATAGATTCCCAACCATGTCCCAAGACTCACACTGCATGTTCTAAGCACCCTGGAAAATATTCAAGTCCAACCTACCACTCTCATACTGGGTGACTTCAACTACCCCTCCATTAACTGGAAGAACTACTCATGTACCAATACACTTGCCCAATGTTTCCTGATATTCATTAATTCCAATGCCCTGGACCAGCTCATTCTTACCCCCACTAGAGGTAGCAACATCCTTAACCTGGTCATTACTAACATGGGTGACCATTGGTCTACGCCAATAGTCAATTCCTCCCTGGTTAGATCCGACCACAAACTAATCAGCTTGGAAATGCATATCCCTCGCACCCACCCCGTCCCCTGCAAAGGTAACCACCATGAAAAACTTCTCCAAAACTGACTTTGGGCCCCTAAAAACAGAGGTAGCTAACTTCACAGCACCCATGCAAATAGATAACAGTTGCATGACCGCTGAATCATACACCAATGCACTGTACGAACACATACACAAATGCATGGTTCTCACCATACCGAATAGAACCAAGACACTCTCCTCCAAAAAAAGGAAACCAATGTGGTGGTACCCTGCCATAAACATATTCTATAACAGAGGGAGGAAACTGATGCAGAATAAGGTGAAATCCCAAGACTAGAAAAACTCCCTTATCAGCCTCAACAAAAGGTTAAGATCCCTCATGAAATCCTCTAAAACTAGCTTTGAAAACAGAATTGCAGCAGACAGTAAAGACCACCACAAGGCCTTCTATAGTTATGTAAAGTATCTTCATGGCAATACCCAGATTTCATCTGAGATACTGCACAATGGTACCTCCTATACCGAGCCAACAGATATTGCCAATATACTGACTGACAGATTCAGTGCAAACTTTACCCCCCCCCCAAGGGACCAGTCACAATACCAGTAGATTGCCAGGCACCCAGTATTACTGCTGCACAGGTTAAAACAGCACTGTTCCAGGCCAAGAATACAGCTTCTATGGGACCTGACAATATCCCTGGCTGTATTCTACATGAATTGCAGAGTGAACTGGCACCTTACCTGTGTGCCCTGTTCAATCACAGCTTCGCCTCAGGCTTTGTTCCTACCAAATGGCACACTGCTACAGTCATCCCTCTCCACAAAGAAGGAGTGACTACATACCTTGGGAACTATTGCCCCATTAGCCTGACGAGTCTGATATGCAAAGCTAAGGAACACATCATCATGGACCTAATAAACAAGGCTATAGGGAATCTCCAAACACTGGATTTCACACAGTTTGGTTTGTGAAGGGTAGATCATGCCTGCTCAACTTGGTCAACTTCTTTGAGTCAGTCACCAGAGCTGTGGATGGAGGCAAGGTGGTTCATACAGCCTACCTTGATATGAACAAGGCCTTTGATGCCACTCCCCACTCAGGAATCATAGAAAAAGTCACTAAGTTAGGCATCAACCCCTATATCACTAGCTGGGTTGCAAACTAGCTCACAGGTAGAACCCATAATGTGAAAGTAGCTGACTCCAAGTCAGACGTCTGACCAGTCATGAGTGGAGTCCCACATGGTTCGGTCCTGGGTCCTCTGCTGTTTGGTATCTTACTTCTCTAAAATCCAGGCCAACATGAAGGGACTCTGGCTGGCAAAGTTCACAGACAATTGCAAGCTGGGAGCTATTATTAACTCCCCAAGTGATGTTGAAATCCTACAGAAAGGCTTCAATGAGACTAATGACTGGTGTCAGAACCATGGCCTTTAGCTCAATGCCAAAAAATGTGTCCTCATCCACTTTGGGAAAAACCCAGTTCCCATGAATTACCACATCAATGGTAGTCCACTGAATACAGAATATTTTATAAGAGATCTGAGAACACAGGTTTACAGCAACCTCTCTTTTGATCACCACATTGCCACTGTGGTCAGTAAGTCTTTCTATGTGGCACATCTCATTACTAAGGGTTTTGCATCCAGGAAGAAAGAGGTCATTGTCTCCCTCTACTCTTCCCTCATTAAGCCAATCAATGAGTTCAATGCCCCATTTGGCATGTACCTCACCAAACACCTGTGACAACTGGAGAGGCCACAAAAGTACCCCACAAAGAGGATCCTAGGCCTTAAACATTTGCTTATATGGACAGACTAAAAAAACTCCAACTATTCTCTGTCTCATATCGTCTACTTAGAGGCGATCTCTGCTTGAAAGCCATGTCTGACCTAGCTCTGTTAGAAATGCTACACCTAAAGAAATCCCAATCCCTCCGCACCACATGCTCCAGAGACCTCAACCTCATAACCACAATCAGCAGAACATGCTGGAGGGACAGGTTCATAATCCAGAGACTGCCCATGCTATGGAATAGACTTCCCATACATGTCAAGCAGAGCACCTCACTGGCCCTCTTCAAGAGAAATCTTGATGAGTAGATGGGAAATAGAAAATTCACCCCAGGGATCACTCCAGTGGCTTTACTCGACAGAGGCACTGGGAACTAAGGTTGGGTGGCATGATGGCAGGGTAATCCTATGGGTTAGGCTTGTAATGGCTCCAGGGCTATTAGCCTAGTACACATCTATGAACCTATGAACCCATGGCTCATTCAAATCCTGCCTCTAAATCCTTGTTCCTGCTCTGCATATATTTTCCCCCAATTCCAATTTTTTCCTATGTAGTTTGCTCCTTACCATTTATAAAGATCCCAATTCCAATTGTTTTATCTCTGTTATTATATTCACTACTTCTAATAAAGTTGGTCTACACTTTGATTTCCATTTTCTAGTGATTGTTTTGTTGGCAGCTACCATAATTAGACTCAGCAAGGCTTTACTGTATCTAGGCAATTCTGATTCTGTACCATAACTCAAAAAATAATTTCCCCAGTCAGTCCAATATGCTCACCCAGCATCGCTGAAAGAGAGGTTTGCAGGGAATCCCAAAACTCTGCCAGCTCATTACACTCCCAAAAATATGTTCCTAGCTACTTCTTTTTTGCCTGTCACACCTCCAATATTTGCTATTCGCTTGAAGAAAAATTGTTTGGAGTCTACTTGAGGTATAAAAATAGCTATGTAAACACTTTCAGGCATAGATCCTAAATCTTCTAGACTTTGTTGCATATTTGGGAGATATACATATATCCCACCATTGTCTCTTTGTGAATTGCTTATCCAGTCTATCTTCTCAATCCTTTCTAAGCTTCTCTGATTGATTCTTATAATTACCATGCACTTTACTATCAAAATCTCACAACTGCCTTGTGTGAGTGCTCATACAGCATATGTGACCTGAAATGTAATAAAATCCAATAACCAATCATTCACATAACCAAAAGTGGGAATTAAGGAAAGTCAACAACTCAGAAATGTCAGCTTTGCCAAAAATACCTATTCTTCCAGTTATGTGCTACAAACATTTTGCAGGGGGGCAAGCCCATGGGCTGCTCCCCCACACCCCCTGATACTTATATATACAAACTGCGAGATTGCAGTACAGTGAAGGAAAGGGTAAATTTCCTGATCCCCACTATAGTGCGATCTCCAGTCAAAATAACAAATCCACAAGAGCAAATGTACACTATCATTCACTCTTGTGGATTTGTCATTTTAAAAATCAATGTTATGACACCTCAGGTAAGTGACTTTCACCCTTCCAAGGTCAAGTAACTGACATATGATATTCTGATGGCAAACCTTATCATGCAATATTTTATATGCTTTACTAATTATTCCTTTTTAATGGCAGCTTCTGTTCTAGATTTTATTAAAAACTCTACCAGTGCTGGTCTTTCATTTAGGAGTCCCCTATTTCTTTCTCTTTGTCTATACTCTGATATTAATCCTTAATAGGGAAGACAGTCTCTAACCTGCAACCCAAATAAATTCTTGGCCTCTTCCCATTCTATTACCTTTCCCTTTCTAGTTATTTGCTGCCAATACCTTTGTTCATTTGCCAGTTTTCTCCAATAAATTCCAGCCTCCTCTTACATATTATCTGTATTCCAGACCACAGTCATCCCTATCGGCAAAAATCTATTTTCTCCATTATTGTGCTGGTTTGGTTCTTAGAATATTCCCTGCTATTTTATGAATATAATACTCTGTATGATTTTGATTGCTCTCCTTAAGAGTTTACATCCAAAATCCCAATCTATCCTTATTTCTTGAGTTTCCCCCCTGTGTCAGCATCATTCCCTTCCACTCTGAATTATAGTTTTCTGCTTATGCTATGCATAAGAGCCTTAACTGTATTGCTCTAAAATATCCCCTCAAATGAGATAATCCGAGCCTGCCTTGTTCTACTGGTAGAATCAGCATATCCTACTTGACCCTTGCTGTCTTCCCTTCCCAGATAAAATTCTTCAACTCTTTTTAATTGCTCCCCACAACTTCTCCTCTGGTTGATAAACGTATGCTTGATCTGTGTATAACACTAAAGGGACAAAAAACATTTTAATGACTTGTATCTTGGTATCCATATCCATATAACAAAACTTCCAGTTTCTTAATTTTTGTATTACCTTCTGTTTAGTCTCTTCCCACATATATTTAGCTGCCACCACAGAGTCATTTCTAATCCATACTCCTAAATATTTCATTTTATCATGTCCACATACATATGGACCTTATTGACCAATTTGTGTGTGGGTAAATAATTTATCTCTATTGCCTTTGTTTTAGCTTCATTAATTTTGTATCCCTAGAAGATGTGAAACCGTCTTAAAATGTTCCACAGCACTGTAATGTCCCTTTCTGGTTTTGTAATGTATAAAATAATATCATCTGCAAATATAGCCAGCTTTTCCTTCCTGACTGTTATACTAATCATATCCTTGAATTTCTGAGTCCCTTATTTTCTTTGGCAATGGTTCTAAATATAATGCAAACAACAAAGGGGAAAGTGGACAACTCTGCCTGCTTCCTCTGCTCAAGTAGAAATTGTTGGAGAGGACCCCACCCATTTTAATTCGTTCCTCCGATCCCTCATATATTCTTCTAATCAACCTTATAATTGTATCAGGGAAAGCAAATGCTTCCATTGCCCTGCTCATGAATTCCTACTCTACTCTGTTGTCTGCACTTATATCTTGACAAATACACCTACTGTAATATTGACTCAGTAGCTCAGTCTGTTAAACGTTGTGCCTTTAGTAACTTTTGCCACACACAGTCCTGGGTTCAAATCCAGTGGTATGTAGCATTTAAATTGCATTATTGTGAAGCCAGCAATTAATGACTGAGTCATGCACTCTTTATCCACACAATGAATTCCAAATCAAATGTCTGCTTTTCACTGATGGAAGTCACTGGCCTGCAGATAGGAACACACTTCACATAACCTTATAGCAACACTATAAATGCATAAATTGTCAGGTCATGCATTAATATGTATTCACAGAGGATTTTCACTCAGGTAATGCAAATGAGGCCCACTAATATCAAAGTTCAGTATGCACTCATTTCATAAGCACATTACAGATTAGCACAACTGCACAACTAACATACACATATGAAGCCCCTGCTAGTAACAAGGACTACCAGCATACATGTTCCAAATGAGTACCAGACTGTAACACATGGCCTGACAGTTGCCCAAATGATTGACATAATGGTATAATTCCCCCTATGTTGCTCAAGGACACAACAAACATGTTGCCTAGTACTCTGTTAGTGATACCATTGCCTAACTTACTTACCTTAAACACATGCCTTAATTTCAGTGGAAGGGGTACCCTCACTTTGGCTCTGTCTCACCGATAAGGCTGACACAGCTCCCACAGTTACTCTTATAGTGTGTTGTCCTCCAAAGTATTCACACTCTTTGCCTAGGCCTATTGCCTGTAGCAGTAGCTGCAGCCTATAGCACACAGATCTGTATGTAAAAGTAGCTGCTACAGACCTACCCTCTGTAATGACATTGTCTCCTAACCCCAGTAGTGTCCAGCAGTGCATAACATATCAGAAAGGGCTTCTAATCTACATGAAGGCCTTATATCTTGTTCAGTGGTTGCATGTCATTGGCTGATGATACTGCAAATCAGCTGTGTTGGCTGTAATTAGCATTTCAGAACCACAGATTGGTTAAGAGGCAATCACCTGGCAATGTGAAGCATGTTAAAAAGGCAAACAGCTGGCTATGGGGAACCAGTCTGTTTGAGACTTTCTTCACACTGTAAACTCATTGCCAAAAATTGTATATATCTGCACATATCAACAGAGGAGTATTGTTCTCCATCAGGTATGCAACCTTTTTGTTTACAACATGATGTATATGTGTGAATATACTTAGGGGGAATATGGGAATTACAATATTAAGCCTTTCTTAGAACTGTGATAATGACATGTCACTGATCTCCAGATTTGTTACACCTACAAAGGACATACAATACATCAAGGGTGGAATGATTTATTTCAGTGTGGCACACTGGTCTCATGGGAGAGTCCCTTTATAGTGGTTGCAATAGAACACTGTTCTTTGTTTGGCACTGTTGTTTTGACATATTATCGGGGGGAGGTTGCCCCTAGGGGACACACTATAATGGACTCCGGTCTGGGGTGTACTGTATAAAGCAAAAAATGCAACCCTACTAACAATGTTCACCATTATGTAATTCCTCAACCTAAAACTGCAAAAGACGTGTTCAGTCTATGTAAATATGTTAAATCTTAAACTTCAATGCTATGTTACTAGTCAAAGTTAACTTTGGTAATATCTATGTAAGTTTGAATGCTTCTATATACACCTTATATTTTTCTTAAAATTTAATTGTGGAGCTTTTCTTCCCAGGCCTCTGCTGAAATGATCATGCATGCAGTCAGACTTTCCCGGTTAGCAAATATAAAAGAAATAAAAATAAATAAATAAATAAATGTGATCCTGACGTGTTCCCATTTTGTTGTCTTTTAGAAAACAAGTATCCCAGACACCATGCCCCTTTCATGGATGCAGAGAATGATATAATACTGGAAGGCCTCCATCACCACCATGAACTCCTACTGTCCAAGGGGAGGCAAAATATGGAACAGTGGTCAGCATTGTGGGCCGACATTGTCAGTGACACAAATGCCATAGGTCATCAGAGCAGAACATATGAGCAGGTTTGACACTGTGCAACAGACATAATTAATGTTGCATGAGGAAGAGCAACAGATGTAGCCAGAAATCATGGTGTCACCAGTGGTGGGCCTGCAGTAGAACAACCACTCTCAACCACTGAGGCATTTCTGGCAAACCTACACATGACAGCTCACAGGCATCCATCACACCGTACATCATGGATGCGGGTGCCACAGTTGCCATGGCTGCCACGGCAGATGAGCTTCCAGGTAAGCTTAGTTTGATCAGCATTGGGATACAGTAGCATTCAGTGTGTCAGGATTTCCATACTGTTACATGGGTGCCAGGTCTTTCTTCTTTGCAGGAGAGGGTTAACTGTGGTTTGAATCACATGCTTAGATTTAGAACAAAATAACAATTAACACAGTAGCTACTGTAAATGTGAGATATATGGATGTATTACCTTGTTATAGTACAACATGGGGTGGTAATTACATTACCACCCCTCAACTTTTCACACGTCCGTCTGGTATTGGACAAGGCTATGGTCCTGTTCCTGGTAATCATGACACTGTTTTGTTACATATGCTGCTTTACAGCAATGTATTCCCGAAAGTGTCTTTCCAGGCCTGCTGCCTGGATTGATGTACTGTCGGCATGATTGCCAACTGCACAGATATTTTCTGACTGTAGAGACGTTAGAGTCATACCTATGCCTTGTACATGTGACCACACTGATAAATGTGACAGTATTGTCAGGATATTACAGATTGTCATATGAGTCAACTGTACAAAGTCTTCACTAATGTCAACAGTGTACCTCACTGTTGCTGATGAGATTGCTGTGTAAAGAGCTTTTATTTACAAGTAACTACAGCTGTTTGTGGGAAAAGCAGTGCCCTCATGTCCTACTATATGAGGTTGAGTTTTAAACAGGTCTGTATTCGTGACAACAGTGTATAGAGCTTTACATATATTGCAGCATAGTACTGCAGAGCATAACAGCACAGGTATTAATGTACTGCTTTTCCTTTTTTATCACAGGTGACCTGGGAGGTTGGTCTCTGTCTCCTACACAACCTGATTCCAGTGTCTCTTACAACTCTGATGATGATGGAGGCCAGACTGAGACACAGGTGAGGATTTCAGGGGTTGTTTTTGTCCTAGAGGGGGTTGACATCCCTCCTCTGTCATCATTGTCACTGCACACAGTCAGTATGCTTACATGGATTCACTTCAGAATCTCTAAAGCCCAAAATCTCAAATTTCAAAATACGGAGACCACAATCTCTAAAGCTCAAAATGTTAAAAACTCAAAATACTGAATTTCATAATGTTGAAAAAAACACAGGACATCAACACTTACTATATTCCAATGCAACTACATACAGAAACATATTGCACTTCTCCAAATATAAGCAGGGGGTCAAGCCCCCCTCCCTGCACCCCCTGCTACTTAAATATATTAACTCCGAGGTCACACTACACAGAACAAAATAGCAAACATGCCATTACTTGCTTCATGACTACCTGTTGTAACTTTAGTCATGTTCCCTTTTAACTTGCTATACTACAACATAACACATCTTAGTGTAGTGCTGTGTGATCTCGGAGTTAGTATATTTAAGTAGCTGGGGGTGTGGGGGGTGCCAGGGGGCTTTCCCCCCTGCTTAAAGTTGGAGAAGTGTAATATGTTTCTGTAAGTATTTGGGATGGAATATAGTAAGTGTTGGTGTCCTACATTTTTTCAACATTATGAGATTCAGTATTTTGAGTTATCAACATTTTGAGCTTTAGAGAGTTTGGTCTCAGTATTTTGAAATTTGAGATTTTGGGCTTTAGAGAATCTGAAGTGAATTGGCCTACACATACCCATCCTTGGAGGCCACAGATACTGGACAGTCAGAGGTTGGGGACATTGAACAGGAAAGTGTGGCAACTATGGCTCCAGTGAGTGTAGACACTGGCCATAGCCAGAGAACTGGTGAGGTTACGCAAAGGCAGATTGATAGGGGTGCTTGTAGGAGGCCTGCTGTCCTTCCACTACATGTTTCAGGTGTCACATCATAGGTCACTAGGTGTATTTTTTGGGCCATCATGCAGACACAGGCTTGCTCTGAAAGGAACTCCAGACATATGCTCAGGGTTATGGATGCAGCACAGTCTGACATCTGTGACTGCCTCCACCACATTGTTGACACCCTGGATAAGTTCATTGATGTAGTGGAATGAAGGTGGCCTGTGACAGATCGCAGAATATCTGTCTTGGAATGCACATTGTCTGTGCTGGAACATCTGCTTGGAGTTGAGCGTCGGACTCATAGATGTAGGTCAGCAAACCCATGTGCTGAGAGTCCTCATGGCTGTGCACAATCACGCTCCTGTAGTGCCAGTACATCCAGCACTACAGAGGGGAGTGTGCTGTCCACACCAAGATGTGCCAGATCTTGGCCTCATGGTCCTGGGTGTTCCCCTGGAGATCATGGTCCCAGCAGACAGCAGTCACTGTCAGGAAATAGCACCGCTTCTGACCTTAGACATAGACATGCCAGTGCAATTCCTGGCAGAGCCAGTTCCCATGTTCAGGGGTGGAGACAGTGAACTGTCAGCTTTACCATGCATGGTTCAAATCTGTCCAAAATACACACATGTAGGGCTAGCACTAAGCTTGACTTTCACGCACACACTCACACAGCACTGTCAAATTCAGGTAATTTACAGACACACACAGCGCACATTTCTGTGGTCCATCTTGCCTACTTCCCTTCCTGACTCACACACATGCTTTCAACCTATTGGGTCAGCCTAGGCCTTGTGCACCCCCACACAACACCCTGTGCAAGTGATGATACCTGTGCCATATCGCTGTCATCCTCATCATCGATGTAGGGAAATTAAGCTATGTGTCTGATGCACAGGGTGACTATATAAATATGTATTTGTGTAATGTAGTGTTGCTTTGCCATGCCATTTGTACTGGTCACTGACAGAGACTGTATGATGATATTTGTAATGAGTAAGATACATAATTTTGTGTACCTTATGTTGTATGATGTTGTAATGGCTGTATATTTTCACAATGAAAGGTGTGTCACCGACCTATTTCTGTTTAAGTTTCAAGAGTCTGTAGGGGACACCTATGGATACACAGCAGCAATAAACCCATATACATCACAGCACATGATGGAATGTCAGCCCAGAAGAAATATGTCTTCAGCAAGGTACAGCACTATAGATGCGTTGCTCCATAGGTTCATATGTGTATAACAAGCTAACAAAGACAATGACATTGTCCAGCCTACTCATGCATCCCTAATCTATGAAAAGGTCTGATACCCTTGATAAGTGTCACCTGGGTTTCAGGAGCTAACACATATACAAGTTGTGATGATGGAGATGACCCATCTACAAAATTTCCCCTGCCCATTACAGACATTTGCCCTACACCAGTTATAAATGTCTTGTTCTGCATCCCATTGTGTAACTTGCACATGATGTGTGTTACAGCAGATGTGTGTTTCACATGTATAGGGGGTCTGTTACATATAGGGTGTAGTGTCTGTGTTACATACCTGTCTCTCCACCATGTACTATTTATACCACAGTGACAATGTAGGTGTGTAGAACAGGTAAGACATGTGTTAATCCTGTCTTGGATACTTGGGAGGTACACAGTGGGATCTGACAACTCTCTGTACTGCAGCCATACACATCCCCTCCAAAGCATGTAGGACACAGACTACACATTACAGTCTTGAAGCGAACTGCATAGGATGTGTTATCTAAAATGTGTATTGGTTTACCATGGAACCTGTGTGGCTGCTGCAGTCGTAAGATATGCCTGTGTAGTGACATAGCAAAGGTGCCATTGCATTCAATGATAGGTGTAATGAGTGCCAACTTTGGTATAACAATGACAGTATGGGATTTACATGCCATACCTTTCTGTATAGGTTGTACAAAACTGAATGGATCCTCACATTTTAGTGACCAGTGAAAGTTAAAGGCTACATTACTCGCTGTGTCCATAACTCCATGAGTAATGTCTCAACTGTGTGCAGAGTGCAGACACTACCATATTTTCCAGGGATGGATGACTTCCCAAAGGATAGTATTATGCAGTCATTAGATACACATCCATATCTAATGAAAAAATGTGGTGTCCTGTGGATGCTGCAGGTGCCATTCACTACTGGAAGGGCATATAATCAAGCAATTGCTGGCTACAGGAGTAGCTCCATGAAACCAGTCACCCATTGTACATATTTGGATGTGTGTGTGCGTCTATCAAGATATATCATTACACCATGGTTTGGGGTGGCATTAACTCACAACCAACTGTGTTTCTTAGTCATGCTGCATCTCATTTGCCCAAATGTTACTACACATCCTAAACTACAATGCCCTGGAGCAGTGCCGTGACATCCCTACAAGGAGAACCAACATAATGCATCATGTGTTTAGCAATATGGGTGAGCACTGCAGCCCCCCAATGTCAGGTCCTCCCTGGAAGGATCTGACCACAGATCAGTGTTATGAAAACTACCAGATCTAACCCCCCTTTGCAGACAATACAGACATATATTTCAACAAAGCAATGTATTACCTCCTGTGGGATGGTTTACATAACTTGCCTGCATCTTCCCCCTCAGACGGGACAGAAGATTATGCAGAGCTCTACACCCATGTAATATGCAAGCATCATTACAACTGCATGGACTTGACTTTACCTGACAGGAGGAACACAGCCTCCTTATGGCACAGCAAACCTGCTTGGTGGACAACTGACATTAGCAGGCTGCATAACAAGAGGTGGACATTGCTGTGTAACAGCCAGGGTGAGGGTGCTTGCTTAAAATGGAGGCACAACTTCCTTATCTAAAACAAATACATACTGTTGTTGTGACATTGTGCAGACACAGTAAGTGACAAAATTAGCCTCCCACACAAAGCATAACCACAATGGCACAGTGTAATTACATGTTTAACCTCAAAGGACAGTCCTAGATTATCTGTGAACTCGTACATAATGATGCCACATATAATGGGTCTGTACTCATAGGTAACTTGTAGTCCCACAGGTTCTGCATCAACTTCACTCCCCTGTCCCCATCACATGTGCCAAATGACATTCCTACAACCTGTCCTATACCTTCCATATCTACAGAGCAGGTTGTAACTGGCCTGTCTATGGGGGATACACAACATGTATTGGACATGCTAACATCCCAGACTGTGTCCTACATGGGATCTGACAAGGATTACTAACACCATTGGGAAGATCTTGCAAGCATACTGAAAACATGGGCTGCACCCCAGCTGACTGGACAACAGCAACTGTTATACCCTTGCACAAAAGTGATGCATCCACTGATCACCAGAACTATAGACATCTTTGCCTGAGTGTCTCTATCTGTATGCCCATGGGGCAATCATCATGGAGCTGATCATTACACATATATGTGGTCTACAGACAGTTGACTGTACACATTTTGGATATCTGACAGAAGGATCATGACTATCAAACGTGGTGGACATTTCCGAGGCAGTCACCAAGGATCTGGGTGAGGGAACATCAGGGCATACAACCCCCTGGACTTAGTCAAGCCATCTGACTATATCCCCCACTCAGGCATCATTTAAAAAAGCAGCCACTCAGAGGCATCCATGGTAATTTCATTTTAGGGGTCACTAAGTGGCCCATTGATGGCACACATACTCAACATAGGGGCATCCACCTCCAATAACTGATCTGTGAGCAGCAGTGTTCAACAGGGCTCATAGGTTCATAGGTAGCCTTTACAAGCCTAGTCCGTAGAAGTGCCCTGGCTTCATGCCACCCGACATCAGTTCCCAGTGCCTCTATCAAGTACAGCCACTGCAGTGATCCCTGGGGTGAACTTTCTATTTGCCATCCACTCATCAAGATTTCCTCCTGAAGAGGGCCAGTTCATAAGTTCATAAGTAAGTACTAGGCTAATGGCCCTGGAGCCAGTGCAAGCCTAGCCCAAGAATATTCCCAGTCATCTGGCTGCCAGATGTTAGTTCCTTGTGCCCCTATCGAGTGAGGCTATTGAAGTGATCCCCGGGGTGAATTTCCTATTACCCATCAGCTCGTCAGGATTTTTCTTGAAGAGGGCTAGTGAGATGCTCTGCTTGATGTGAATGGGGAGTTTATTCCAGAGTATGGGAAGTGTCTGGGTTAAAAAACTATCCCTCCAGCAGGTTCTGTTTAATGCAGCAATGAGGTTGAGGTTTTTGGAGTGTGGGGCGCAGAGGGATTGTGACTTTTTCAGATGAAGCATGCCTAGCAATATTGAGTCAGACATGGGTTTGTATGTCAAGCAGAGATCGCCTCTAAGTAGGTGATATGAGATGGAGTAAAGCTGGAGTTTTTTTTAGTCTTTCTGTATAAGGCATGTGTTTGAGTCCTAAGATCCTTTTTGTGAGGAACTTTTGTGGCCTCTCCAGCTGTTGGAGGTGTCTAGTGAGGTACACGTCAAATGGGGCATTGTACTCTATAATGGGTCTAATGAGGGACAAGTAGAGAGGGATTATGACTTCTTTCTTCCTGGATGAGAAACCTTTTGTAATAAGAAGTGCCACATAGAATGACTTTCTAATGACAGTGGCAACATGGTTGTCAAAGGAGAGGTTGCTATCTACATGTGTCCCTAGATCTCTTATCACACCTTCGGAGTTAAGTGGGTTACCATCAATATGGTAGCTTGTGGGCACCGTGTTTTTCCCAAAGGGAATGATGATGCACTTTTTAACATTGAGCCTAAGGCCATGGTTTTGGCAGCAGTCGTTGGTCTCCATGAGGCCTTTTTGTAGGAACCAATAATAGCTCCCAGTTTGCAGTCATCCGACAGTTTGGTTAACCAGAATCTCTTTGTGCTGGCTTGAACTTCAGAGAAGTTGATGCCAAGCAGGAGAGGACCCAGAACCGATCCCTGTGGGATTCCACTTGATTTGGAGTCTGCTACTTTCACCGTGTGGGTTCTGTCAGTGAGGCAGTTGGTGACCCATCTTGTGACATAGGGGTTAATGCCCAGATTAGTGAGTCTATCAATGATTCCAGAGTGGGGGATGGTGTTGAAGGCTTTGGCTAGATTGAGGTAGTCTGTGTGGACAGCCTTGCCTTCATCCAACGCTATGGTGACAGATTCAAAGAAGTCCTTGGATCTCTACTACTTGGAATCCATTTAACCATGATACAAGTGAATACTGAATGTCTGTGGCTAACAATGTTGACTGATGCCTGCAAACTGTGAGCACTTATAGAGTCTGTGAGTTATGTCAATATCCTATAAGAGGGTATTGATGAACCAATGCCTGTTGACATACTAATGGCCATAAACTCCATGAAAATATATATGTAGTATAATTTCCATCACTAACACCTATGTAACTGGTAAGTAGCACATCAGTTGCAATATCTGATATACATACTCAGGGATGATACAACTGGGCACACAGGCCTGGCTGCACACATTTACACCTAATGTGCTTGAGATCACCATGTCTCCCCAATGGTATGATGGGAATCATATGCCATAACTGAGGGCACAGTCAACTGAAATTGACATACTCATAACCTCTATGTACTCTTCCCTCAGCATGCCAAAATCTGAGTGCAATGGTCATTTGGTAATGTACCTTTCCAAGCACTACTGGCAATTTTCACAAAACAGTATGGTCCATCACAAGGGAACATCAAATCTTCAGTATCTGTTCAATGGGGATCGTGTGAAATCAGTGTCATTGTTGCCTGTGGCATACAGACTACTCAGAAGTAATCTCTGCCTTGCATATGGGCCAATGTGTGACCCTTCTTGATTGTAAATGCTACAAATCTGTAGGTGGCATGGTATGTGAATTAATCACTTTAAGGACATTAACCTAGTATGTGATGTTAATAATACGTGGTGGTGGGAGAGATCTGTCTAGCAGACTTTAACTCATTACATCCGAGTGATGCCTCCAGGTGCATCTGCAGTTAACTCCTACTGATGCCTCAAGGTATCAAATACTGCTTGCTCATATTTGCATCAATAATTCCAAAATCATGCTATGTACAAGATTTTAAAAGATTTCATTGTAAAGCTTACACAATAGCAAACTCAGCTGCATTAATATAGTCTTTGATATTAGATTTTTTGCAAACTGGCATGTTGCACCTGCTATTCATTTTATGTTGGACAGACATCAAGACCAGTCAAATTACGTATTTCGGAGCACCTTAGTGACATTAGATGCCACAAAATCACTAATGCACTATACAAACATACACTAATACATAATACTGCCAAGTTTCATTTTACTGTTATTGACAAAATCATTGGTGACAGGACCAACAAGAGTGGTTGGCACAACAAACTGAACCTCAAAGAAAAGAAATGGATTACGAAATTAGGAGCATTATTTAATCCTGGATTAAATGATTGTTTATAAATTCAACATATTATACAGGTTTTGAGCAACAAATGGTACTATTATATTTTGACCTTATATAGATTTATATTGGATTTATTAATTCCAATATTTGAAGCAAGTATTCTGATGTAATATGAATTTTGTCTATGTACCTATTCAGCTCATGTATAAATGTTGTTTTACATTCAGTTCATGAGATCATTTACATTTTCAATTTTCAATTTTTATTTTTTTACATATTTTTTTATATATTTTTTTCATTTGTCATTATAATATTGACTCTAATAATTAATTACTATATGTATGCACTCCAGCCCTGTGATTGAATGTATTTTTGATTATACAAATTATTTTTTGTTATTTTATGCTGTTTGATGATCAGCATATGATTGTTATCTTGTAACCAATCAGCATGGTCCTATGTGTTTAAATACAGCATTTTTGCCTTGGGTTCCTTTTTGTACACTGAAGAAGGCTGGGTTTCTAACCATTGCCGAAACCGGTATGTTTTGGGATGCCTTTTTGCTGTTGGAGTAGTCTTTATTAAACTGCTCCTTTGGACACTATTCATCTGCTTGATGCTGGCTCATTTTTTGTTGTTGGAGGTATTCAGTTGGAGCCGTGCAGTTCCTGACGTGCAGGGGAAGCATTTGTTTGTTGTACTTCCTTCTCGCTCCTGCTGGGGGAAAAACCATGGTGGACTGTGTCTTCGTATTTGTGACCATGCGGTTGGTATAATGTTTTTTCAGGACTTGAGTTCGCATTACTTGGGGTGGTTTTCTATTCCCTTATTTGAAGTGTTTTTGCACTTATGGTCGTATTGACATTGGATTATTCTCATTTGCACTATTTTCTACGCGTGGGATATCATCTTCGGTGTGGCGTATATACAGCTAAGAGTGTTTGGACTTGGAACACATGTATCGGGTGAATGGTGATTCCTTTTATGGCTATTTGGACTATACATCTTTGTACCAGGGGAATTTAATTACTATTTTGTAATGGCGATTTAATATACATGCCATGGACAAATACATGTGAGTAGTGTACTATACGGATTGACGACGATTTGGGAGATTGAATGTTTGGTGCCAGCCGTTGACTGCTACACGTGTAGGAGAACATTTTGTTTGAAATACATCTTTTCTTTGGGAGAATACATCGTGAACTGTGCCATTTTAATTTTGACTATGTGTTTAGTTAAAATACGATTTTGAAATTGTGACTACACTATCCTATTTGGGCTGCTATATATTTCATGCTTGTAGCATGTTTGTACATCATTAGTGTCTTTTACGACGATTTGAAAACTGTTTGTTTGATATCAGTCGCTGCAAGCTGCATGTGTAAAATGATATTTTGTTTGTAATACGCTTTTCCTTTAGGGGAAAACAATTTTGAAATATGCTATTTCAGATGTAACTATGTGTTTAGTTTACATATTTTGGAATTTGTGATTACACAACCTCTTTAGGATTGTTAAATATTTCATGTTTGAATGACTTTGGATATTATGTGCGACATTTTTGATATTATTGGTGCAACCCTCTGAATAAGTGGACTAATATACAAAATAAGGTTAATTGTGATTCCATTTTGGGTATACCACCAAAAAATATATATGTTACATGATATTTACCTTGGGATCATAACGACCATTCTAGGCCTTATTTACAACAGGGTCTTTTTGTATTAATGTTGACTCTGTGTTTGTTATATGTTCATGATTGCTATAACATCTGGTAACAACTGATACATTTAATTCTTATAACAGCCATTTTTATTTTTTGGCTTGTTATTTGTAGACTACATCGGAACTTATTTTGAACTATTTTATTGCACATATTGATAACTTAGACATAACTGTTGCAAATATTTGATTCCTTTCCATGGTATCTGATGGGATATTTGTGTTAATAGTTAAAACTTGATGGGATACTCATGCCAATATTCAAGGACATTCTTTGATAGGCTTAATCTATCTTTACTGTTCGTTAACTGAACCTAGTATATATATAGAAATATATGATTTTCATATTGACTGACGACAACAATATTTCATGTAGGGGCTGTCAGCTATTTTTCATCATTATTGTCCTAGTAATATTCCATATTAATATTGTGCCACATTTATATAGGTTTACAGTTTTTTATTTGTAATAGGGTTTGACTATATACAGTATTTATTATTTTATTGTGGAAATAATTTTTGTTCATTATTAGGGCATGCATATATTGGTTGTACAACTATATTAATGGTTGTCTTATTTTTTTCATTGGATATATATTATGTTCAAGTGTAAGCTGACAATTGTGCATGAAAACTAGTATATTTGGCTATTCAAACATAATTATTTAGATAGCCATTGCAAAACACTGAGTAGGGCTTAGGTTTTTGTACTTCACAATTTTTGCTCAGGATAACTATATCATTTTTTTCTGGAGTTTTTACAATTTACTCACAACAGATTTTCATCAGACTATTGTTGACACTTACCTATCTTTTTGATATTGTATAATAGGTATGATAGACCCAATTGCTTTCTATCCATCCTATATGTACCGGTCTATATGATTACATTTACAAATAATTTCTTAGTATTTTTATGACTCAGTTTATTCCAGCAGTAATCAACAATCTACATGAGACTGATTGACTGTGTCAGTATTTGTCCTGGATATGTATGATGATATTTGGAAAATATAGGAATAAGTTCAGTATATTTGAACATATCAGAACAATTTTCTATCTGTTTTCACTCCATTGATTCTAGTTGGATTTTTGTATCCTAAGTAATTGATTTTCACTTCTGGGACCATCTGATTACAAAATTTTTCATATATTCTACCAAATATTAATTAACAAAGGTTAATCGTGGGCCAAACATTAATCTTTTTGATTATTCACATTAAAATTAAGATGTAAATACCATTATTGACCTGTATTAGACGTGGCTATGACAAACTAATTTTTGAGTTTTATGGGGTGTAGCCATTATTGTCTAACTATTGCTTGACTATTTGATCTTGACATACAGGCCGTGGTTTCTCATAGAACTTTTGGTTAATAACATGGATCTCCAAAAGCTTCTTTTGGATTTATCATCAGACAAAGATGATATTGCGGCATTTGGCATTGGAAATGAGAACACTACTTCAGGCAATATAACGTTATTAAAACCTGAACAAAAATGTGAACAGCAATTTGCTTCACTTAATAAAAATATGAAAGCTTTGAGATCCAGTGTTTGGCACCACAAACTACTCAAGGCATATTTGGCTAAGGGCATTTGCCCTAGGGGTCTCAGAGTGAAAATACAGCCACTGGTGGCGAATCCTGACGATAATTTACTTTCTGAGTGGAATCTTATACAACAAGAATGCTCGATGAAGTTTGTTAAAGCTTTATCTGAGCATTATACTAGAATCATTGAGAGTGAAACTACTATAGTTTTGAATTTGATTGAGGAATGTAACCAATACCAAAATGAAACTTTTTTTCCGGCTTTATTATCAAAATTGAGTACTGAACTGTTGACTTTTGATACTATCCTAAAAGAAAGAAAACTCAAAAAATTTACTCGTGACATTTCTGATTATGATAAGGGACAACCTTTCAAGAATGTCAGACATGTCCGTTTTCAGGAAGGACAGAATGTCAGGAAACAAGTTTCTAAATCCAAAAGGAAACGTCCACGTTCCATACTAAAAGGGCATAATAATAATACTGAGTCCACTGATTTGGAAACCTCATCAGGCACAGATACTGACACACAGTCCACCATGGACTCCCCTACCCCAAAACGAAAAAACTATGTATCCCCTTTAGGGAACACAAGGGCAGGAGGAGGAGGGGGGGTAGGAAGCACGGAAAGAGTTACCAGTCTACAAAATCTGTTGGAGATTTTGACCAAAAAATAAATAATGTATGTAACATCTCAAGTACTACACTATCAGAGTGTGGGATTCCACTTGATTTGGAGTCTGCTACTTTCACCGTGTGGGTTCTGTCAGTGAGGCAGTTGGTGACCCATCTTGTGACATAGGGGTTAATGCCCAGATTAGTGAGTCTATCAATGATTCCAGAGTGGGGGATAGTGTTGAAGGCTTTGGCTAGATTGAGGTAGTCTGTGTGGACAGCCTTGCCTTCATCCAATGCTATGGTGACAGATTCGAAGAAGTCCTTGGACCTCTACTACTTGGAATCCATTTAACCATGATACAAGTGAATACTGAATGTCTGTGGCTAACAATGTTGACTGATGCCTGCAAACTGTGAGCACTTATAGAGTCTGTGAGTTATGTCAATATCCTATAAGAGGGTATTGATGAACCAATGCCTGTTGACATACTAATGGCCATAAACTCCATGAAAATATATATGTAGTATAATTTCCATCACTAACACCTATGTACCTGGTAAGTAGCACATCAGTCACAATATCTGATATACATACTCAGGGATGATACAACTGGGCACACAGGCCTGGCTGCACACATTTACACCTAATGTGCTTGAGATCACCATGTCTCCCCAGTGGTATGATGGGAATCATATGCCATAACTGAGGGCACAATCAACTGAAATTGACATACTCATAACCTCTATGTACTCTTCCCTCAGCATGCCAATATCTGAGTGCAATGGCCATTTGGAATTGTACCTTTCCAATCACTACTGGCAATTTTCACACAACAGTATGGTCCATCACAAGGGAACATCACGTCTTCAGTATCTGTTCAATGGGGATCGTGTGAAATCAGTGTCATTGTTGCCTGTGGCATACAGACTACTCAGAAGTGATCTCTGCCTTGTATATGGGCCAATGTGTGACCCTTCTTGATTGTAAATGCTACAAGTCTGTAGGTGGCATGGTACATGAATTAATCACTTTAAGGACATTAACCTAGTTTGTGATGTTAATAATACGTGGTGGTGGGAGAGATCTGTCTAGCAGACTTTAACTCATTACATCCAAGTGATGCCTCCAGGTGCATCTGCAGTTAACTCCTACTGATGCCTCAAGGTATCAAATACTGCTTGCTCATATTTGCATCAATAATTCCAAAATCATGCTATGTACAAGATTTTAAAAGATTTCATTGTAAAACTTACACAATAGCAAACTCAGCTGCATTAATATTTGACCTCTGTATAGTGCAGGTAAATAAATATTGACTGTTGTTTTTATACTATTTATTTATATAGATATAATTTTCACTTTTTTTATAAATATCTCAACAACCAAGTAGCACAAACAGAACTCCTTAGCTTTAGCCTCATATGAAAGCTCTCAACTAGATGAATAAAATGCTGCTGACAGTATGTGTGTGTGTAACTTGAGTGATTACTGAGATATTGTAAGTTGTTTACAAAATATTATAACTGTAATAATTATTGTGTTTACTGTGGCTTATAAAATACAGTTTAAGACCTAGAACCTAAACAATACTACCATTATAAAAATAGTTTGTACTGAACAGTTTGCCATTTATACTTCTTTCATAATCCTTATAGTTCCAGGGATATGAACATTTGTTTGAAATGTGAGGACATAATTTTATTCTGTCAAAAAGGCGTAGTCTCTGACCTCTGGAAGTTACAGTGCAAACTTCCAGAGCTCCATTGGAGTGAACGAGTTAACTCACCTTTGAACTAGAACACTGCCTAATGGCAAACAAAGCACCTCAGTACACCTCATCACATGCCATCTGTATGATTGGCTGGGTGACCATCATTTCACCACATTGCCTGTGTTCCTCTTGGACCAGGGCAGTATAGACTGATCATGTAAATAAGGGTGTAAAGTTGTCTAGGATTGTCAGGGCTGTATGGCCATTATGCTATGGAAGTTCAAATGTCCTATGGTTCCATAAGCTGATGTAAAATGCTCTAATAGCCACACACACAAACCTGGCTACATTGAGGATAGCATTACTTCCAATTACTGCTTACAGGACATGGCACACATGTAGTACAAGTTGGCTGTATGTAGATTAGAACACTTATCTATCTAATGGTGCACACTACAGATCACAGTACATGATGCATGCAACAGTCCTCATGTCTGCTATTACTATCTCTTTAGGACATATGCTTGATGACATCAGCAGGCCTAGTTGTGCTCAGGCATTTGGAAGCCCACATCACCTGCTACAAATAAAATACTACAAAACCCTATCTCTTTCTAAGTTACATAGGTACATGTAAAAAAGTAACCGGTGCACCATTCAACGCTTCATCAGAATCCAACGTGAAAGCGCTAACCCTACTGCAGTCTACCTATTTGTGTCATTTTATTAAACCTGGTTTTTATCCATTGGAGAAAGTATTTTTGATTTTAGCTTTTGTGGCTTATGGTGCACCTTCTTACTTTTTTACATGTGCTTCTGTTTTCGTTTTCGAGGGTGCTTCACCTAGCAAGAATTGCTTATATACTTTAAGTTACATAGGTGATCATATTTATGCAGTACAGACACACACACACACATACACACACACACACACACACACACACACACACACACACACACACACACACACACACACACACACACCAAGAGGCCTGGAGTCAGACTAGAACCCCAACCTATCTAGTCTTACACACTATAGATCACAGTACTTATTGCATCCACCATGGATTAAGTCTGATATGATAGTGGCAGCTGGTAGTCTTAAGATAGATGACATCATCAGGCCTTGTAGAATAGGGCAGTTTGGAAGCCAGCAGCAACGTACAGGGCCAAAAGTGCATACCATTACTGTTTGACAGCCAATGAGGGATTCTCTGTTGTTTTGCATGGGGATACATACACACACACACACACACACACACACACACACACACACACACACACACACACACACACACACACAGAGGGACCTGGAGTAAGATTAGAACCCCTACCTACGTAGTCTTCCACACTACAGATCACAGTACTTATCACACACGCCACAGTTGATGTCTGTTTTATATATGATTGCCATCAAACTACTTGTGGATTACTCAAACTAGACTTGTGCTGAACAGCATATGTGGCCTGCAGAGTGATATTGCTTCATACTGTTATCTGCTTCTAGTATCCTAGCAGTCAGATAACTGTTATTTATCCTCGTTATGTATCTACAGTTAACAGTATGACCATATGTGGCTGTTTGCACTTAGATGGGCAAGCCTGTGGCAGGAACAGTGTACCCTGTCCATTCGTGCATAGACAACATTATACATGACATCACCTGCTCACCTGTTGCTGGATGTCATGTACTTTGGATCCTTTGAGCAACATTATAGATGTGTGAGCAGTGCAGCTTTATTCACCATTATTAGGGTATGTAGAACAATACAGAGATCCACACACATATTTATGTATATAACAGGGATGTATATATAAATGCAGCTGTGTGTGTTTATTATATGTATATGTGTTATACAGATATATGGGGAGAGACTGAGACATATGTTTTATATAGGTATATATGTATTTGTAAATACATAGAGATAGATATACTATCTATGTGAGAGAGATAGTGACAGATGGATATGTATACATATATGTATGTATGTATACACATATCTTTAAATCACAGATCATTTTAATCAAGGGGCAACAGAATTGTGCACAAGTGCATGAGCATGCCCAGTATGATTGTCAGTACTTATAAAGTGACTCCAACTCACATCTACCTGTACTCCAGTCTGGGATTTTGTGTGTTACAGACAATGACATCTGTCCCTGTTTCTGCAGTACTGCCCTTCACTCAAAATGTCCATGGCATTCTCCAGCTGTCTGATGTAATTAATATGTGACAGAGGGTAATAATGTTACACCACACACAGACTGACAGTCTGTAACAAAAAAACATATAATATTAACTCACATCCAAAAGATGTGAATACTTCCAGATTAGAATCAACACCATCACCCATACTAATTCCCCTAGTCCACTGAGCCACACAAATTGCCAGACAGAGAGGACTCATTCATGACACAATCAACAGTATACATATGTACATTTTTACTCCTGTGTTAAGTAAGACATACAAATGTATAATCAGTTTCTATGTTACTGTCCTGAGATTGCCTGGCCTGCTGATATACCATTGATGAGTTACTGTTAAAGCAGTTATATGGGAACACTGCTGTGTTGGGGGTGTGGGAACAACACCACATGTTCTGCTGGGATACACAGAAGTCCAAATATCATATGACCCTACTGTTTAACATCTCCCTTGACTGATGTAGTGAATATTCCAACCATAAGGCCTAGTGAGTATTAAGGAACACAGACTAATGGAAAGGGTATCTGTAGTCCCATGTGGATGTTACTTCTGCCCAACCAGCCCACTATATTTACTTGCATTAATGAGGCAAATCCATATATACAATATAATTTCTTAGTAAACCTTTGAAGTACTGCGTAGGTTAGAGGCTTACCTTGTGAATGGAGCAGATGACAGAATTGTATGTCAGAGCTGACTCTGATGCCATCAGTACACAGCCAATACATGGATAGGTACAGGTTGTGTGGGTTGCCTGGCATAATTTTTAATATATGTATTTGAGTAGGAGTAAGGTGTCATCCCTTATGTCCCTAGGTTTTGAGTGAATGTGCTATGCATTGTCTCTTAGCCAAAGCCAGGGCATACTGATCATGCCTATGTCTGCCTACAGGGACATCAGCAGGGGTTTCCTTCTCTGAGTCCTCCTGTGATTGTGGCTGTGGTGATGTTGGCACTAGTGGGGAATTGTGTATCCCTTCCCCTTGCTGATCCTGCTGCAACTGTTTCTACAGGATCATATTGTGTAGCATAGCACATACTGTGAACATATGTGCACATGTGGCTGGAGAGTACTGCAGGGCTCCACCATATATATCTAGGCACTGGAACCGTGACTTCAGAAGCCCAAACACACTCTCTATGATGTTGCTAGTTGGTGCGTGTGCCTCATTATGGCATTATTCTGTGAGTGGGTGTGCATTTCTGATGGGCGTCATCATCCATGGTTCCAGGGCATAGCCAGCATCCCCCAGTTAATGGCTGTGTGGGATATCCCCCATAGCAAACATCTGTTATAGCTGTGATGAGTGCCGGATAGAGAGTCATGATAACTGGCAGGGCTGTCAACACATACATTAGGGATAATCCCCTAGGCACTGCACATGATCTGTCAGTTGATGGCGTGGTGCCCATTGAGGTGACGTAGATTCTACTCTCCACACCCGGTGGTGCCTCGATGTGTACATGAGTGCAAGCTATGGCACCCAGTACTTCAGGGTAGGGTGCTACATGGTAGAAGTGTTGCATATTGCTGGCCCTTGCCTCAGTGGTGAGGGGAAACAAAATGTGCTCACTGGCATGAGGTAGCATGGCATCCAGGAACTGGTGGAGTACCCTGGATGCAGATGCCTGTGAGACCACCATGATGTCCCTGGCTGGTCTTTGGAAAGTACCTGTAGCTAGTATCCTAAGGGCTACTCATACCTTTGTTTCCACTGGGATGAGTTCTCCTCTGTTAGCTCTGGGTCTGAGTTGAGAGTGGCAGAGCTCAGTGAATTCCTGTAGTATTACCATGTCCACTCTGTAGCTCTCCACACTCTACAGCTCATGTAGCTCCTGGTAGTTTACCCTGGGCCTGAACACTCTTCTCCTTCTCTGTCTAGGCCTATTGTCAGCAGCACCAGCAGCACTGACTTCAGCATCTAGCACATACAGATGTCTGTACTCCAATGGTGCAGAGTAGTGGGGGAAAATCAGAATGTAGGGTGTATGCATACTTTATACAGCTCTACTGTAGATGCAGAATGTGTGACTGGCTAACTATGATGCATTCCACCTGCCTACAATAAAATGAACATCACTTAATGGCCCTCTTTCAGTGTGTGATGCTGCACACAGCACCACACCACTCAGCATAACTTAAACAAGTCAAAACTTCTAATTGCATACATCTGGTTTTGAGACATGCTCAGCTAGGTGGCACACTGCATAAACACGTGCACTGAAGCTTAAAGGGGCTTAGAAGTCAGTGAACACACCCTCCTTATTTCAGTTACATCTTGTTTAAACATCAACATGGGTCTAAGCCTACACAAAGGGGATATGTGGACACAAATACTCCTTTCTGCTATTCAATAACTCCATCTCATTTGCATACATATCTGTGCTCATAACCTGGAAACTACATGCTTCATAGCCCTATCACATTAACAACATCACCAATGCACCATTGTAAGGACTCCACATAAGGTCCTATAATACATTTCTGTCACATAATATTAATTTCTTTTTTTTTATTTTTATTTCTTTAATTTTTCTATAAAATTTGTTTTCACTATGTGGCAGACTTGCTGAAATTATTAATAACAATTAATTTAACTTATTTCCTTTAATTTTTACAACATACAGAATAATAGTTTCACTCATATGTGCATTCGGTATTATGTTTTCATGGTATTACTGTTCATATATCCACAGTTTTACATCCCCTTTTGTCTGTCTACACTCCTGTATGTGGAATTTTTCCACGTACACTACGTACACTGACACAGGGTCTTAACAGATGCCTATCTGCTTGCTGGATCACTCTGCCTCATTTGCATGAAATTCACATGCTTATGAGGCCATTTGCATGCCATGGAAGTTTCTGTGTTTGTGCATGCATGCTCATTACTCAGCAGCACTTACTGAATCTGAAAACATTTGCGTCTATGTAAGCAGCGGAGCGATGCCTACACAGAAAAAAAACATGTAGGCTTTATTAAGTTCCCCAGAAATACTACCTAAGTTCTGCACTAAGTGATACAATGTAAAATCTACACTACCTCCTTGAGATTGTTGGAAAACTAAATGTACTTTTCCTTTGTTGACTGGGTTAGTAGTCCCACTAGGCTAGTGGCCTCATTTCAGGGGATACCAAAGTGATATTTATACTACTATAAGGACATTTGGCCAGGGCATCTCAGAACTTCCCCTACTCTTTACAACAGGTGGCAAGGGATGTATTACACCCACCTCAGCTACCACCAACTCAGGCAGATGGGAACTCAGTTTAAAATCTCACCCACAAGACAACGCACTCAGGAGTGTAGCACCCCAGTTAATGCTGCATTGTAGGGTCAACAATCCATCTGCCTGGTATTTGACTAGAACCCACAGCCTTCTGCAGGGTAGGTAAGTGTGCTGTCTGTTGCACCACTGATAACTAAACTCCTTCAGGTAATAAAACATATCTTTGTTATGAACCAAATCATATTTTTAATGAAATATATTATTTAAAAGTAATCTACAAAAAGACATACAAACATTGAATAATAGCAACTACAGAGCTTCTTTAACTTTGAAACCTTCTGGTGTTACACAAAAATCTTACAACTTGGATCGGAAAGGCTTATTGAAATGAAAGAAGTCCATTTCATAATAGAAGACTATAATAAAGATTCCTTATTGCTAAACAAACTAAATACAATCAGTAAAACAAAATTAAAAATATATTTCTCAAGGGAGCTAAAACTTCATGTATTTGTCTTCATGAAGCTTGACTGCTGTAACACTGTGTTAATATTTCCTTCTTCTCAGTATAAGGATTATTTTGGTTTAAGCTAATGACTCTTCTGTTTGTAGGGAAAGTTTAATTAATGATGGAAGTTAAATTCTGTCTTCTTTTGTTTATAGGGAGAAGCTTATTCTGTAGTCTTGAAAGCCAATGTGTAAAGCATCTGTCACTGTTTTAAGTTTTTATGATTGATATTTATTTTTGGAATTTGGTTTCTGAATCTTGTGTTAACTCCTCCAGTGTTTTATATAATCAAATAAAACCAGATCACACATTTCCTTATAGAATAGAATAGACACAGTTAACATCTTAGTAACCTGTGAGAAACAGAATATAATTACTGCCCCTGAAGTGTTTCTGAGTAGTTCAAGTTTTTCAGTCTTATGACTTATAGCAAGAAACTAGTTTTGCTTTGTTTGTGTTCTTTCAAGTGACTTTTTCAGATGATGCATAATGCAGAAATGTATTCGTTTCTGAAAAGAAAATCAAACAAGAAGTGGCCCCAGTACAACCCACCCATTAGAGGCATGACTGGTATCCCTTGTTGGGACAGACAGAGACATGACTGGTACCCCTTCCTGGGACACATAGGTAGACCCTCAACCCTGACTTACTGTGTTCAGTTCTTTAACCAGTGTGCTCAACTGCTGTGTTGGGGTCTGAAAATAAGCACAATTTGTTTCTTAAAGTTTAAGACTGTAAAAACCCTATAAATCTTTTAGAGAAGCTGCTAGGATGGTTCTACAATGCCTCGACTCATGATTCACACTCTGACTCAGATGTTCGGTTACTGAAAATATGGCTGGCCTTATGCAAAGTTGGAACTAACTGGCCTCCCAGCTTGCCGAACCTCTAAGGTGCCTCATTGTCCTTTATTTCTTTATTTTTAGGTTCATAGGTTCATAGGTAGATACTAGGCTATCTGCCCTAGGGCATTTATAAGCCTAGCCAGAGTGTATTTGGCTTCTGCCTCCCTATTAGATTAGCCTACTGCACCTCTGTAAAGTAGGTCACAGAAGGTAACCTTTTAAGATTAGTTTACTGTGCCTCTGTCTAGCAGGGACACAGAAGAGATCCCAGGGGTGAATTTGTGATTTCCCATCCACGCGTCCAGATTTTGCTTGAAGAGGGTCAGCGAGAGGCTATGTCTAACATGAATTGGGATTCTATTCCAGAGTGAGGGGAGCTTCTGGGAAATGAATCTGTCCCTCCAGTATGTCCTATTTATTTTTGTGCTGAGGTTTAGGTCCCTGGAGCATGTAGCTCTAAGGGACTTGGATTTTTTGAGGTGGAGCATGTTGATTAATTCTGGGTTTGACATGGCTTTGTACGTCAGGCATAGATCGCCTCTGAGTAGGCTATAAGCAATTAAGTAGAGCTGGAGTTTCTTTAGTCGAGCTGCATAGAACATCTGTTTGTAGCCCATGATCCTCTTGGTGAGGTACTTTTGGGGGCTCTCCAGTTGCTGCAGGTGTCGGGTAAGGTACATCCCAAAAGGGGCATTGTATTCAATTATGGGCCTGATGAGTGACGAGTAGAGGGGCACAATGACCTCTCTTGATCTAGATGCAAACCCTTTCGTGATAAGGTGGGCTATATAGAAGGTCTTTCTAACCACTTTGGCAATGTGATTATCAAAGATGACTAGAGATTACTATCTACGTTGGTCCCCAAATCTCTAATTACTTCTTCCGTACTTAATGGATTACCACCTATGTGGTAATTTGTGGGCACCTTGTTTTTCCCAAAGGGGATGACTATGCACTTTTTAGCATTTAGCTTGAGGCCGTGGCTCTGGCATCAAGCATCCGTCTCTGTGAGACCCATTTGGAGGATGCTTGTGTGAGCTGGAGATTCGATTATGGCCCCCAGTTTGCAGTTATCTGCGAACTTTGGCAGCCATAATCCCCCCGTGTTAGCCTGAACCTCAGAGAAGTATATACTAAACAAGAGAGGTCCCAGAACTGAGCCCTGTGGGACGCCACTTGTAACTGGTTTGGATTCGGACATGGCACCTACAATTCTGACCATGTGGGTTCTATCTCTGAGCCAGTTTGCAACCCATCTTGTGATATAGGGGTTGATATTTAAGCTGGTAAGCTTATTTATGATGCCCGAGTGGGGTATTGTGTCGAAGGCTTTTGCTTGGTCCAGGTAGGCTGTGTGGACTACCTTGCCCTCATCTATGGCTTTGGTAACTGTTTCAAAGAAATCAACTAGGTTTAAGAGGCAAGATCTGCCCTTAACAAAGCCGAATTGGGTAGGGTCCAGTGTCTGGAGGCTCCCAATGTCTTTGTTTATGAGTTCCATGATAATACGCTCCATAGCTTTACAGAACAGACTAGTCAGGCTTATGGGGCGATAGGTTCCTGGGTCCGTTGTGGCACCACCTTTGTGGAGTGAGACCACTGTAGCTGTATGCCATTCTTTGGGTACATATCCTGTAGTAAGGCTAAGTTTGAACAGTGACTTAATGTGAGGGTTTATTTCTTCTTGGAGCTCATGTAAGACACAGCCTGGGACAGCGTCCGGTCCCATAGATGCTGTGTTTTTTGTTTCGGAGAGGACAGCTTTCACCCATGCATCTGTGATGTCAGGGAGGTTACATTCAGTTGGGATAGGCATTTGCTCCTTTGGGGGGGAAAGGGGGGGGTTTGCACTGAATCTGTCTGCCAGGATGTTGGCTATGTCTGTAGGTTCGGTATATTTTGTACCATTATGCAACAATTCAGAGCATATCTGGGAGTTTCTGCCCATGTTCGTGACATACAAACTGCACACCAAGTCACAAACTGTAGTAAACACCAAAAGTTGTCACTATCCAAATCCACAAATGAATCAAGGTTGGCACAAACACTTTAATTAGAGTTGAAGCGCTTTTCGTCTACTAAAATTAGTAGACTTCCTCAGAACGTTACAAATAAGCTTTGGTAACCATCTTTAAATACTCTCAAACTTATCAGCTGACATTAATTAAAACAAATTCATCCCCAATTAGTTAGAAAAATAGAAATTCCAATAAAATCCATACAAAATAATAATATACTAATCCACTAATTAAACAGTTAAAACATTAAAAATTACTTATTGTGGTTTAATGTTTCATACCACAAAATGTATAACGAACCCTTTTTTCTTCTTTTAATGCAACTAAAACAACACATAACAATTTAAACTGGCTTTGTAATATTGCCTTCATGTTGTTAACGTTAAATAAAAACTTCATTCTTAACGTCTCAAATTTCTAAGTTTCAAAAGGCAGTTAATTGAACACAGATCATTAAGCCCTGGAAATGCATAAGAGTGCAGTTTTATCTGCCACATCAGTTCTTTTTCTTCTAGCATTAAATTAAGGGGAACACTTTGCCCATTATTTAATACTTGATCAATTACTATGAACCTAAAGTAATGTTCTTTATAAAGTGACACGTGCTTCGCTAACGCATTCTCTAACTTCCCCTTCTTTATTGCGTATAGATGTTCATAAATTCTGTCCTGAAGTCTACGTTCGGTCTTCCCCTGTAGAATCGGACATTGTTGGCACATAGCTAAATAAACTACCATACGAGAATTGCAGTTAGTTCTATATTTCATGAAATAAGTTCTGTCAGCTATAGTAAATTTATTTGTCTCAAGAATGGTGCTACATCTATTACAATTTTGACATTTAAAAGTACCTGGAGTTTTAACAAACCTAGGAACAGGTTTTTCAAGTAATTTTTTTCAAGTTGTTTCCTTTCCTAAAAGTAATTTCTGGTCTAGATCCCAATTTATTATACAACAAAGGATCCGTTTTAAATATCTCCCAGTTTTTTCGAATAAGGTCAACTATCATATAACTGTCAATATTAAATGTCAAAATAAGTCTAGGGTAAGTATCTCTAGTGACAGGTAACTTATCATGCGTCTCATTGTTCGATAACTCCAGTGAATTTAATGGAATGTTAAAACTGTTTTCTTCGTCAATTCCAGAAGTTAACAGAGTTTTATTTAGTAAAGGTTTAAATACCCCTGTGTTTCTTTTAAAAGATACTTCCTCTATTAGTGAATCAATTAATATTGATGGATAACCCCTCAATATAAACATAGATTTCAATTGTTCACATT
Organism: Protopterus annectens; assembly: GCF_019279795.1. NCBI lineage: Eukaryota > Metazoa > Chordata > Ceratodontiformes > Protopteridae > Protopterus > Protopterus annectens. The sequence continues at coordinate 1,650,036,159 of NC_056739.1, read as the reverse complement.
CATCTCTAAAATCTACATCCAAGCTTACTATTCGGGCAGCTCTCACAAGTTGCCCTTTAACCACAGACCTCTTCTGGAAATTGGGATGACAACTTGTGTAGTGCAATAGTGAGTTAGAATATGTAATTTTTCTGTGTATAGTAGATACAAAAGCCCTCAATTCAAAGTTCTTCACTAACCAAACATCCAAGTAAGCAATTGCCCTACTACTAAAAGAAAATGTGAATTCTAGAAAGGTTGTTGTAGAGTTTAATGTTTCCACAATTTCCTCTCCAACTATTTCATCGCCTTCGAATATTATAAAAATGTCATCTAAATATCTCATATAGAAGCGAATTTTATTCATTAATTCACTATGTTTGAAAACATATTCGCCCTCCCAAAAAGCCATCACCATGTTGGCCACACTTGCTCCGCATGGGGAGCCCATGGCTATTCCTACTTTCTGTAAGTAAAAGTTGTCTCCTAAAACAAAAAAGTTGTTGTACAAAATTATTTCCAGAAGTTCAATGGTCAGGGAGATTTCTGTCAGTGGGGCATTCTTCTTTTTAAGCATAGCAGCTACCCATTCAGTAGCTATAGTATGAGGAATACAGGTATATAAATCTTTGACATCCACTGTTAAAAAGTTACAGTTAATGTCAAAGTTTAAGGTGTTAATTTTCTCCAAAAATGACCAAGAGTCTTTACAAATTTGTACCTCATCCACAAGATATTTTTTAAGAATGGAGTCTATCACTTTCGCACAAGTATAAGTTGGTGAACCCCGACTATCCACTAGGGGGCGCATAGGTGGATAGGTCACATCTTTGTGGATTTTGGGTATACCAAAAATTTTCGGATATCTAGGGTAAGAAATCAACATGTATTGGTAATGTTCCTCATGTAGTCTGCCTTCAATATACATATCTTCAATACTCCTTTTAATACTGGAATATGCCTTGTTTGTTTCAGATCTTGAACTTACTTGGTATGCTGAGTTATTGATCAAGGAGCTCATCCTATTGGTGTAATCGTTCTGGTCAAAAATCACAGCTCCCCTCCTTTGTCCGGTTTACATACACGCAGATTGTGAATACGAACAAATTCTATCAAATCACTCTCTTTATTTTGAGTAAACACATTACTAGGATGTTTCGCCTTATGTCTTAAATCAAGTTCACACATTGTCTCAAATAGGTGGATAAGAGGATGAAGGGAGGGATTAAAGGTGCTAGGTACCCAAAAAGGGTTTTTGTTAGTGTTATTCCCTTCATACCCTCCCATCATCAAATTAAAGTTTAATTTTCTAGAAAAAAGTTTAATATCAATAGCTGTGTTCACTAAATCCATCCTATTCTTAGGGACGTATGTGTATCCTTTAGCTAGTAGTTCAATAAGTTCATTAGGCAGAGTCACAGATGAAAAATTGTAAATTTTGAAGTCACCCGTACCATTCAATATGATATCAGGCTTCTTCTTTGCTAAATCATGATCATCAATAGTAGCCACATCTAACACCCCAGTTGCATCCAAATCCAAGGTAAAACTCTCTTCAATGATGTTATTACCTAAATCATAATCAGAACTCTTTTGTTCTACACTACTAGAAATAACACAACTCCCTACCACATCAAGTTTCGTATCTTCAAATACATTCACTTGTGTTACATAAGTCAATGGTTGTTGTCTTGTTAATATTCGCACATTGTCAGTCAAAGTAACTGTCTCTATCAGTTCACTAAGTGAACTTTCAATCGATCTCAGGACAATAGACTCAACTTCACAGTTCACCTTGTCTTTGGCCCCCTCATTTTGTTGTAATAAACTTTGTTCTTTTGTTTCGGTATAGCCCCCTGTTGGTGACCCTCGTAAAAAACCTGGTTGTAATTGTTGGAGTATACCTGCTGCCCATTGGGTGCTTTTGCCCTGTTAGAGTTGTTACGATTCTGCAAACGTTCACTTCTTCTTACAACAGGTGCACTAATATTAGTGAGCTCAGAATTAGACAAGCGAACATGGTTTTGAAACCTTACATTAGGTATAATTGGGCCAATGTCTTTTGGTGCTACTGTTGACTGTTCATCACTATTAGATAGTGGATGATGCCACTATTGTGAAGTGGGGGGCTGTGGATAAGCAGTTCCATTTTCATAAGCTAAACAGTCCCTTTCAAGTTTTTTAATTTTGTTTAGTCTTAGTTTCCCCAAGTATTGGTTAACACTGTTGAAACAACGCTCATATTCGAATTTATACCTTTCAAATTCAGTGTTAATTTTAATAGATGAATCTAATAACACAATTTCCTTATTCAACTCATTCAACCACACAGTGTAATGTTTAACCATAAGATTTAATAGCTCGACTCCATTCCGTTCAAATAACTGCAGCAACTCCTTATGAAAATCAGAGTTGTTCACTAACCCTGTAGGGAACTGGTAGTGCCTCAGCCCTTTAGGGATAACGTTGCAAGCCAAACATTCATTAAAATAATTAACTTCTAATTGTAATTTCTTAGTTTTAACTAGAAGTTTATCGAATTTTTGGAGCTTAAAAACTATTTCAGGTTGAGTATTTACCTCTGTATAATTGCCGAAGTTGTTTGTGTCCCTGTTGTTCACATTAGAATCATGCCGTTGAAAGGAAAAACTTTCAGCTAACCAAAGGTTGATTCTGGTCACCATATTTGCGTTTACACCATCAGACAGTTCAGTTGGTTCACGAATTGAACCACCATTTATTCTATCAGCTAGTAAGGGAGTAAATCCATTATTCGCACATTCAGGAGTAATTGCTACGGTGTTCCTCTCACCAGTAACACCGATCTCTCTTGCGTTACCTCCGTTACCGGAAGTTGTCCCAGGGTCAAGCAGTGTATTCAGAACATGGTGAAATGCTGATCCGTTAATACCATTTAAATTACCAGGTATTCCCTCTGAATGTGTCATCAAGTTTATAGTTTGTGCTGGCAACAAGGGTTCGTTTAACACAGCAAACAGGTTTTTCATTTCCTGTTGCTGTGAATCAATTTTATCAAGTCTAGCGCATAAAGAATCCATGCGCAAAAGTAAAGAGTCAAACAAAGTGTTATTTGCCAAACCTTCACTGATTCCAGCTGGTGCTGCTACGGCAGCACTATCGCAGCCCCTCAATATAATAGGAGTCGTTTCAGGTGAAAAACTACCTTCGCTTCTCAGTGTGCGTGACGCCATGAAACTCAAAATAAAGAGAGTGATTTGATAGAATTTGTTCGTATTCACAATCTGCGTGTATGTAAACCGGACAAAGGAGGGGGAGCTGTGATTTTTGACCAGAACGATTACACCAATAGGATGAGCTCCTTGATCAATAACTCAGCATACCAAGTAAGTTCAAGATCTGAAACAAACAAGGCATATTCCAGTATTAAAAGGAGTATTGAAGATATGTATATTGAAGGCAGACTACATGAGGAACATTACCAATACATGTTGATTTCTTACCCTAGATATCCGAAAATTTTTGGTATACCCAAAATCCACAAAGATGTGACCTATCCACCTATGCCCTCTAGTGGATAGTCGGGTTCTAAACTTATACGTGTGCGAAAGTGATAGACTCCATTCTTAAAAAATATCTTGTGGATGAGGTACAAATTTGTAAAGACTCTTGGTCATTTTTGGAGAAAATTAACACCTTAAACTTTGACATTAACTGTAACTTTTTAACAGTGGATGTCAAAGATTTATATACCTGTATTCCTCATACTATAGCTACTGAATGGGTAGCTGCTATGCTTAAAAAGAAGAATGCCCCACTGACAGAAATCTCCCTGACCATTGAACTTCTGGAAATAATTTTGTACAACAACTTTTTTGTTTTAGGAGACAACTTTTACTTACAGAAAGTAGGAATAGCCATGGGCTCCCCATGCGGAGCAAGTGTGGCCAACATGGTGATGGCTTTTTGGGAGGGCGAATATGTTTTCAAACATAGTGAATTAATGAATAAAATTCGCTTCTATACGAGATATTTAGATGACATTTTTATAATATTCGAAGGCGATGAAATAGTTGGAGAGGAAATTGTGGAAACATTAAACTCTACAACAACCTTTCTAGAATTCACATTTTCTTTTAGTAGTAGGGCAATTGCTTACTTGGATGTTTGGTTAGTGAAGAACTTTGAAATGAGGGCTTTTGTATCTACTATACACAGAAAAATTACATATTCTAACTCACTATTGCACTACACAAGTTGTCATCCCAATTTCCAGAAGAGGTCTGTGGTTAAAGGGCAACTTGTGAGAGCTGCCCGAATAGTAAGCTTGGATGTAGATTTTAGAGATGAATGTGAACAATTGAAATCTATGTTTATATTGAGGGGTTATCCATCAATATTAATTGATTCACTAATAGAGGAAGTATCTTTTAAAAGAAACACAGGGGTATTTAAACCTTTACTTAATAAAACTCTGTTAACTTCTGGAATTGACGAAGAAAACAGTTTTAACATTCCATTAAATTCACTGGAGTTATCGAACAATGAGACGCATGATAAGGTACCTGTCACTAGAGATACTTACCCTAGACTTATTTTGACATTTAATATTGACAGTTATATGATAGTTGACCTTATTCGAAAAAACTGGGAGATATTTAAAACGGATCCTTTGTTGTATAATAAATTGGGATCTAGGCCAGAAATTACTTTTAGGAAAGGAAACAACTTGAAAAAATTACTTGAAAAACCTGTTCCTAGGTTTGTTAAAACTCCAGGTACTTTTAAATGTCAAAATTGTAATAGATGTAGCACCATTCTTGAGACAAATAAATTTACTATAGCTGACAGAACTTATTTCATGAAATATAGAACTAACTGCAATTCTCGTATGGTAGTTTATATAGCTATGTGCCAACAATGTCCGGGATTCTACGTAGGGAAGACCGAACGTAGACTTCAGGACAGAATTTATGAACATCTATACGCAATAAAGAAGGGGAAGTTAGAGAATGCGTTAGCGAAGCACGTGTCACTTTATAAAGAACATTACTTTAGGTTCATAGTAATTGATCAAGTATTAAATAATGGGCAAAGTGTTCCCCTTCATTTAATGCTAGAAGAAAAAGAACTGATGTGGCAGATAAAACTGCACTCTTATGCATTTCCAGGGCTTAATGATCTGTGTTCAATTAACTGCCTTTTGAAACTTAGATACTTGAGGCGTTAAGAATGAAGTTTTATTTAACGTTAACAACATGAAGGCAATATTACAAAGCCGGTTTAAATTGTTATGTGTTGTTTTAGTTGCATTAAAAGAAGAAAAAAGGGTTCGTTATACATTTTGTGGTATGAAACATTAAACCACAATAAGTAATTTTTAATGTTTTAACTGTTTAATTAGTGGATTAGTATATTATTATTTTGTATGGATTTTATTGGAATTTCTATTTTTCTAACTAATTGGGGATGAATTTGTTTTAATTAATGTCAGCTGATAAGTTTGAGAGTATTTAAAGATGGTTACCAAAGCTTATTTGTAACGTTCTGAGGAAGTCTACTAATTTTAGTAGACGAAAAGCGCTTCAACTCTAATAAAAGTGTTTGTGCCAACCTTGATTCATTTGTGGATTTGGATCGTGACAACTTTTGGTGTTTACTACAGTTTGTGACTTGGTGTGCAGTTTGTATTTTACTAGTTTCCTGTTTTTTCGTGGAACATGTTCATGACATAACTAAAGAAGGCCTTGTGATAATCTTTAGTGTCTAGGGCAATTTTTCTTTTGAAACTGGCCTTTGATGATTTTATGAGGGATCGAAGTTTCTTGCTAATAGTGGTCAGAGATGCCTTCCCTTTTTGGGATTTTGCTCTGTCATGTAGTAGCTTCCTCCTTCTATTGTATAGCTTATTTATGGCCGGGGTCCACCAGACCGGTCTCCTGTTTTTGGAGGAGTGAGTCTTGGTTTTATTTGGGATAGCACGATCCATGCATTCCTGCAGGTGCTCATAGAATGCATTTGTAAAGGATTCTGTGGATTGGGCTTTATTATCCTCTGGCCCAGGGGCTTTGAAGGATTCCACCTCAGTCTTGAGAAGTACAAAGTTGGCTTTTGAGAAATTTTTTACAGTGATTTCCTTGACTGGGGGTGGGGAAGGGATATGGATGTCCAGGGAAATTTGTTTATGGTCGGATCTTACCAATGAGGGGTTTACCTCTGGTGTGGAACATAGAGTCCCCATGTTGGTGATGACCAGGTCCAATATGTTGTTCCCTCTTGTGGGACTGGTGACCAGTTGTTCCATTGCGTTAGAGTTTATAAATTCAAGGAACCGTTGGGCGAGGGTATTTGGGCTTGAGTAGTTTTCCCAGTCAATGTTTGGGTAGTTGAAGTCACCCAATAACATAGTGTTTGGAGAGACCTTCATATTCTCCAGTGTTCTCAAGAATGCCAAGTGGGGTTTCTGTAATAGAGAGGGTGTTCTGTAGCAGGCTACAAACTGAAAGGCAGTTTTGCCCGCTGTTAGTTGCACATGGATGGTTTCTGATGCTTCGTGCAGTGCCACTAACCTGGAGGTGTAGGTATCTTTGATGAATATAGATACTCCCCCTCCTTTTGTGCTTTGGTCCGAGTTTTGGGGCCAAAACGCATGGTATGAGTTATAACCTGGTAGTGCTGGGGTGCTCTCAGGAGCCTTGAACCAGGTTTCTTTTACTGCACAGACATCGATTTTCTCCATACTGAGGAGAGCCTCGAGTGTGTGCATCTTGAGGTTTAGACTTCTGGCATTGAGAAGCATTACCTTTAGTTTTTTTATCCTTGGGTTGTCTATGGAGGTGGGTTTGTCCTTTGAGCATTGCCTAAAAAAGGCACTATGGGGGTGGCAAGAGCCTTGGCCAGTATACGAAAGCCTAAGGGTGACAGGTGCAAGCCGTCCCTAGCGAAGCAACGTGGCTTGTCGAGAATGTCATTCCAGGCTGACAGACAGATCCCCTTTGAATGACACCAATACTTTAGCCAATTGTTGAAACTGATCATTTTGTCTTTATACTGTGGCATCATTCTTGGTGAGGGCAAGATGCTACTCAAAGTCAGGGTCATACCAGCCTGGGCTACATGGTCAGAGAGCTCCTCTATGTCTCTTTTCATGTAGTCCTGGGAGGTACTTCTCAGGTCATTCACACCAGCATGGACAATGACGGAGTCATACTTGTACTTGCTTTGGAGTGACCTGAGTGCTTGTGTTATGTGGCAGATCCTGGCACCCAACAGGCAGCTTACAGTGACCTTCTCCTTGTTCAGTCTGGTGAGCGGGACGTCAGTGTGCCGGACAATAGAGTCCCCTATAACAAGTGTATTTGGTGTGTTGTTTGGCCTTAAGGGCTGTGACTGTGAGGCACACTGATTTTGTGAGATATGTGATTCGTGGGTATTGTTGAGGGGTGGCTGTTGATTGGATATCTGCTTAGGAGGTCTTTGCTGTTTAGGCAGATTTTTATTTAGAGCCTCCGAGTATGTTTTTGTGTGTTTATGTGTTGGTTATGCAGATGCAATAGGTCTGTGTGATACTGGATTTGTGGTGTGGGTGGTTACCTTTTCCTCCTGACTGACTGTGCCAGTCTTGGGTTGAGAGAGCTCTGCCTCCAGTTTGGCTGTGTAACTGCATCTCTCACATGTATTAGAGTTTGTTGGAAGGAGTAGAGGGTTGTCTGTGTACATAAGGCAATTGTAACATTGCCTCAAAATTCCCAGATTCACCAGCTGGACTGGAGAGTAACATTGAAACTGACCCTTGGACATACCAGATTAGTATAGGGAACTGTTTTTTTACTGATCAGATTAGGGAAGGGAACTGATTTTTCACTTGATCAGGAAGGACCAATCAGGAGCCTAATACTTATGAGAAGTCAAGGAGGGTGCAGTGCTTTAGTTAGTTAGTGTTTCCTTATAAGAGCTGAGCAAGTGCAGGGCTTTAGAAAGAGAATAGAGTGATTACTTTGAGAGCTTGAACAGTTCTAAGGGAAAAAGTGAAGAGCAGACTTTGTGGAGCCTGGAATAATTTAAACCTGTTTAGGCGACGCTGCCCGATGCTGCTCAGTGCGCAAAACCGTTGTTAGAAAAATCTATACATGCTGCTTAGAAAATATATTTACATACATGCTGCCTAGAAAAATATATTTACAATGTGTGCTGCTTAGGAAGATGTGTATTTAAACATTCAAACATATATAAGTTGTGTGATCAAATATATAGAGAAATGTGTGCTTTAGTTAGGAATAAATGTACTTAAATCCATAATAGAGAACAAAGTTTATGTAATGCATTTAATTCTGTCTTACTAGAATAATAGTAGAAATAAACCTGCATATTATTGCTTGAAGCACAAGCTGCAGTGTAATCAGAAATTTGACCTTGGCAGCTTGCAAACGCAGTCTGGCTCATGTCTTTCAAGTAAAGATTATTTTGCAAAATTAGAAAATAATAAATCTGTTCGCATGTGTGTCCTCTTTCCTGCCTCCACCAGGAGAGTAGCCTTGTGCGCACTATCTCTGATAGTGCGCAGCTGGGAACAAGAAAGACAAAGGGAGGCATTAAGGAAGACATACATCTATTGTATTTGAACTAATCAGAGAACCTTGAATTGGCTACATCCTCAGGAGGTCATCGTGACTGACCAGCTGCTTGCAAGGCTGCAACATTCTCATGGGAAAAGGACTTTTTGAAAAACACAAATTCAGCACTTTTTTGAATTACTATGATGTAAAGACCCAGTCACTGACCACACCAGTGAGGTGGGCAAAACTGATAATGACATGTATATAAGAAATGTACTTTGTGAATAAAATCAGTCAAAATTCTATACAAACTTTGTGTATGGTTTTTTGCCTCCTAATGTACATTAGAGAATAAGATATCTGAGTTCTCCTGCATTATTGTTTGTTATTAATTGACATTGTGTTTGAATAACTCAATGATTTTTACAGTCTGACTCTAACGAATTTATTTAACATTTTGGTCCTAATCGTGCCGGAATTCCCTTGGTAAGCTGCAGGTCACAGAGTGCATAAGTGCTAATAAATCTGCGCAGGAGAAGCTGCCGAAAAGAATGGTTCTTCTTAAAGTGAAAAGACCTCCGACTGAATTGTTGTGTGTAAAGAGGCTGTCCACTTTCTGATCTGTGGCTGCACTGCGGAAGACTGGGCCCCAAGGAGAAACAATAAGAGCAGGAGGCTCAGGTAAGAAGAATTTCCCTCTTTGTCTTTGTTTTAGATCAGGGACCAGGTTACACTGTGCTATTGCTAAGGTTTGTGATAGCAGGGAGAGAGAGAGTCAAGTATTGTATCTTGAGTCATAGATCAGGGAATAACAAAGCAAAGTAAACAGTCATTCTAGACACTACTGTGGATATGGGGAAATAAGATACCACGTGGTACAAGAGAAGGGTTACGTAACAGTCTTTTTAAGACATGGAAAATCAGTGCACTAAGAGATCACGAGATCCGCCCCTAACGGATAATGTGAAGCATATGCAATTGCAGTAAGCAGATAATGTGAGATATTTTGCAAAATGTGTTAACAACTATAAATTTGATAGTAAACTAGATAAACTTTCACTAGTTAAACTCCTTAAACAAGCTTTAATCTGATGCAGGGCGTCAGGCAAAAGAAAATTACAAGGCATATGACAAATCACTGAACAAGCAGGCTGCAAGCCTTACTTGAGTATGCTAGACGTACTGAAAGACACCTTAATAGTAAAAGAAAAAAGGCACAAGTCTTCACTGCTGAAGACGGAGCTGAAATATTTGTATTACAGTCAGGTAAAAGGGCATCTAGCTAGGGACTATAAACAAAATAAGAAAGCAATAACAGAAGATAAAGGAGATGTGGACTGACTATATAATAGTGATAATAACCAAAAATCATCAGGAAAGGTTAATAAACAAAAAGAAAATGTGAATGTAGTAGGAATAGAGGAAGTACAAACAGATGTAAAGAATAAAAATGAAAATAAAATTTTAGATTTAGCATTGTTGAGCCTGGAGCTCTACCTAGCAAATACAAAACCAGAAGTAACACTTCTGGTGGAGGGAAGAAAGGTCAAATTCCTGTGTGACTCAGGAGCGTCACGGACTTTGATACACCCCTCCAAGTTACCAAAACATTCTAAATCACCTGATTATATATTAGTAAAAGCAGCAAATGGACAGCTATACAGGAACCCACTTTCCCATAATATAGCAATAACTGACCCTGTTTCAGGTATGACTCAGAAAAGTAAAATTGTAGTTTCTGCAAAAATATCCAGTAAACTTACTGGGAAAAGACCTTGTGCAGATATTTGGCATAGCAGTAGTTCCTACCATGCAGGGTATGGAAGCACAAAGACAAATGAATGCTCTTGTGGTGTGATCAGAGGGTGAAGCCTATTATTGGTACAGCCAGGACCTAGTTATGATTGGTCCAGGGGCAGTAACCAAAGAACTGATAAACGTAGCCATCAGTAAGGTACCCTCCCTTGACACTGATCAGCAGCACTTGTTACATTGTACTCCATACTACTGTAGCACACCAGGACCTAATAAAAAAATATAAGTAAAAATTCTGCTGACAAATTAATATTACAAACTTTATGCTGGGATACTGAGGGAAACAGTGTAGTAAGCTGTTCGTTACCTCAGGAGTTCATGAGATTGTATAAGTCCAATAGACTGCCACATGTCAGCTTGACAAAAAAAAAAACAAAAGTGTTAAATGGGCAGACTTAGAAAAAAAGGTAACAAAATGGGAAAACAGACTGATTTAAAAATGTCAGGACAAGGGATATAAAAACAAAACTGAATTGGTTGACACAGACACATACAGCTGTACACTTGCAATCTAGTAAGGACAGCTGATTAGCATTTTTATTAAAAGAAAAAGAAAAGGCCTTGTGTAAAATTCCAACAACTCTGTGGTCAACAGGCAAGTTAAATGTAGGGCTTATTCAAGCAGCAGGACCAGTTACAATTACCCCAAAGTCAGCTTTTAAACCACAGAAAAAAAAATACATTTTGAAAAGAATGCAAAAGTAAAAATTAAGCCTATAATAAGCAGCATTACTCAAAAAGGAGTACTGGTAGAATCTCCTGATTCACCATGTGATACACCCCTATTTCCTGTTAAAAAAAGCAAACGGGGAATGGCAGATGGTACAAGATTTATAAGCTGTAAATAATGCAGTAATACCTAAAGCACCCACGGTGCCAGACCCACATACCTTGTTAAATGATTTAAAGCCACAACAGAAGTATTTTACTGTGGTAGATATAAGCAATGCTTTCTTTTCAATACCTATACATCCTGATAGTCAATATTGGTTTGCATTTACATTTCAGGGTAAAAGGTATACATATACTCGACTACCACAGGGATATTGTGAGAGCCCAATAATATTTGCACAAAAAATGGCTAGCAATCTGGCAGGGTCTACCCCACCAGAAAGTAGTCAAATTTTACTTTATGTAAATGACATCTTGCTAATAGCACCCAGCAGCAGTGCAGGGTGAATACAGTAGCATTGTTAAAATTTTTAGTAATACAAGGACACAAAGTAAACAAGAGTAAGTTACAAACTTTGGGAAAAAAAAAACACAGGTTAGATACCTGGAATATGTGATATTCAGTAAAGGTAAAATACTAAATAGTGGGAAAAGAGAAAAGGGAAAAACAGCAATTTTGCAAGCACCCAAACCAACAACTAAAAAGAAATAATGTCTTTCCTAGGTACAACTAATTTTGTTGGAACTGGGTACCAAATTATTTTACAATGAAAAACAAAAGCAGAAATGGCTTTCTGCAGGTTGAAGCAGTTAATAGCTTCTTCATTAGTTTTAAGACTTCCAAGTTATCACAAACGTTTTTTTTTTAGACCATAGATTGTAAGCAATGGTACATGACATCAGTATTAAAGCAACAACATGGGGATAAGCAATGCCCCATAGCTTACTATTCATTACAGTTAGACCCAGTGGTGCAATCTTTGCCTCACTGTGTACAAGCAGTAGTTTCAGCAGCAATGGCAGTACAGGCTTCAGCCTCAATGGTGTTATTCCACCCTCTCACATTGAGAATGCCTCATGCAGTTGCAATAATTCTGCCACAAGAAAAAGTTGCATACCTTTCTCCTGCTAGACATCTTTCATGTATGACCATACTGCTGAGTCAACCTCATATAAACAGTTAGCTTACCTAGACAAGTTCTTACAAATATGCCCTTGGATAATGCTGAGGTGACATATTACGTGAATGGCTCATGCAGAAGGGGTCCTACAGGAAAAATCTGGTGGGGTATGCAGTAGTTACAGACACTAAAATTTAGAAGCACAAACTTTGCCACACAACTTGTATGCTCAAGCAGCAGAACTGGTAATTTTGACAGGAGCATGTATTTTAGTAAAAGGCAAAAAGTAAACATATATACTGATAATCAGTATGCTTTTTCTACAGTGCATGTGTTTGCACAATAATAAAGAAAATAGAGGGATGATTACATCCAGTGAAAACCTATTAATCATGCAATTTATTTTGGAGCTATTAGAATCTATTCAGTTGCCTACTAAAGTAGCTATTTGTAAATGTGTAGCTCATACAAAACAACAGGATAAGATTTCAAAGGTAATGCACGAGCTGATGCAGCTGCAAAGCAAGCAGCCTCAGACTCAGGAACTTTATTTTTAATAAAAATTACAGCCCTTTGAAATTTTAAATTTAGACATGTTAAAAACAATGCAAATGCTTACTACAACAGCAGAAAAACAAAACTGGGTAAAACAAGGTGCAATTTTTAAAATGGACTGTACATTTCCAAAGGAAAAAACAATATTACCGTCTAATTTATTTAGAAATGCAGCTTTGTTGAGCCATGGGCAGAGCCATGTCTCAACAGGGGATGGTACAGTTAGTAAATAAAATATTCCAAACATATGGATACATAAATTATACAATAAAATTTTGTGCAGCTTGTCATACTTGTAACAAGCACCATGCACAAGGAGCATTTAAAACAAGCAAGGAGTTTCCTACACCACCATATCCATTCCATACTATTTGTATGGACTTCATAGAGTTGAATAAATGTGAAGGAAAAAATACTGTTTAGTGATCATAGATATGTTTTCAAAATGGGTAGAAGCTTTTCCTTAAGGAATCACTGTGCTTACCACCCACAGTCAGCAGGACTGGTGGAGAGGTACAATGGGATTTTAAAAACAAGTTAAGAAAAGTTGATGAGTAAGACTCAGAAGAATTGGATTTGCTGTTTACCTCTAGCATTGCTGAGCATGAAAACAGTAACAAATGTAAAGGGTTTGATCCTTTAAAGTAATATTTGAAAGGGCATATTATGTGCCTCAGTAAAAGCTCTCATGCCTGCAGGGCTGGAGGCTGACAGTTCACTAGCTAATTAAATAAAGAAACTGTTATAAATAAATCTGTTTTGCAGTTTAACTCTTTTTCAGACAAAAGAACTTTCAGCTGAATAAAAACTTTGTGACTGATACACAAGGGCAAAATGGCCAAGAGTAAAGAAGACAAAAAGCAGAGCAACCCAAGAACTATTGCATAATTATTTTAACTATGTATTTGTTAACTATAAGTGTGACAATTTTTCTCTTATTGTGGTTTTTCCCTGCACTCAACCACACAAGTGAAAGTGAAAAGACGTGATGAACTGTTTATAGACTGGCATCCAAACTTTAACACGTACCTGGCCATGAAGCAAGTGTATACAAAAACTATGCACATTTCAGATTGCTGAGTTTGTACAGCTATACCAACAACATATAATAGACTTTAAGGTCCTCTGTCCCTCTGGGGATAAAATAAGACTTTGGAAAGTTTTTTATACAGAAACTGTGAGATCACAGGACAAAATTGCTTTATTTTTACCTGTTCACACAAAAGGAGTTGTATGTCTCTACAAAGTAATACCCTCCAGGTGGGCTGGAGTAATGGTAATATAACAATGTCTTATAAATGTTACATTAAAGTCAAAAGTGGGGTACTGTTTGTAATACCAACCATGATTCATATCTGAGTTCAATGAAAACTACATTAAATGCAGTATGTGACAATCCAGTCTTAACTAAGCAATTGTCTATTAAGAATAAAAATGTTTCATGCAGGGATAACACGTATCAGTACCAAAGTAATGATTTTATTTGTGGGAAAAAGGCATATAAATAGTTACCTGAGAATTGGTCCGGCAGTTGTTTTTGGGTTATCTGGTTTCAGCAATAAGACATACTGCAGAATTACCTTTGGGTAAAATACGAACGTAAGAAAAACAGCTCGAGAATCTGAAGGTCCAGTGAGAAAAAAACCTGTGAATCCAGTTGGTAAAATCGAAGCTGGTTGAAAAGGCCATAATTCAGTGAAAGACAAAAGTAAATTGACTCATATGAACTTGGGCAACAGTGTTATATCCAGGGCAGGAATGCCACCAGCCTATGGAGCAGTCAAATCGATCTGGGAGCTGAGGAAGCTGTCAAAAAGTCATGAGCAATGCAACTTTTCCACCCTAGAATTGGTGACTAATGAACTGAATGCAATAAAACTGTTGTGCTACAAAATCGAATGGCTCTTTACTTCACCCTAGCGGCAAGAGGTGGTACACGAAGAAGAATGCTGTGCGTACATTCCAGACAACCAACATGAAATCAATGACCACCTAGAGGTAATTCAGCAAGTATCAGCAATGACTAAACCAGGCCCAAACCCACTGACGGACTTTTTCCAGAATCTGTTTGGGGGGGTGGGGTTCCATCCTATTAAACATTTAATTGCTATTTGTGTGGGTATACTCCTAATAGGAGCATGTGTTTACTGTGAAATTCCCTGCATGAAAAGATTAATCAAAAATTTGTTGATATATCTGCTACTGAAACTCTTTACCAAAGTGTTGAAATTAAAAGATTAATTTCAAATAATGCTTTTCTGAAATATAAAACCAATGACTTACTTAGCTGAAAGCCCTTGAAAGGAAAGGCTGAGGAATGAAATAATATTGTTTATGTTTTAAACAGAATAAAATGCATTAACAGGAGGGAGAATGTTAGAAAAATCTATACATGCTGCTTAGAAAATATATTTACATACATGCTGCCTAGAAAAATATATTTACAATGTGTGCTGCTTAGGAAGATGTGTATTTAAACATTCAAACATATATAAGTTGTGTGATCAAATATATAGAGAAATGTGTGCTTTAGTTAGGAATAAATGTACTTAAATCCATAATAGAGAACAAAGTTTATGTAATGCATTTAATTCTGTCTTACTAGAATAATAGTAGAAATAAACCTGCATATTATTGCTTGAAGCACAAGCTGCAGTGTAATCAGAAATTTGACCTTGGCAGCTTGCAAACGCAGTCTGGCTCATGTCTTTCAAGTAAAGATTATTTTGCAAAATTAGAAAATAATAAATCTGTTCGATGTGTGTCCTCTTTCCTGCCTCCACCAGGAGAGTAGCCTTGTCACTATCTCTGATAGTGCAGCTGAACAAGAAAGACAAAGGGAGGCATTAAGGAAGACATACATCTATTGTATTTGAACTAATCAGAGAACCTTGAATTGGCTACATCCTCAGGAGGTCATCGTGACTGACCAGCTGCTTGCAAGGCTGCAACATTCTCATGGGAAAAGGACTTTTTGAAAAACACAAATTCAGCACTTTTTTGAATTACTATGATGTAAAGACCCAGTCACTGACCACACCAGTGAGGTGGGCAAAACTGATAATGACATGTATATAAGAAATGTACTTTGTGAATAAAATCAGTCAAAATTCTATACAAACTTTGTGTATGGTTTTTTGCCTCCTAATGTACATTAGAGAATAAGATATCTGAGTTCTCCTGCATTATTGTTTGTTATTAATTGACATTGT
Source organism: Protopterus annectens (assembly GCF_019279795.1). Taxonomy (NCBI): domain Eukaryota; kingdom Metazoa; phylum Chordata; order Ceratodontiformes; family Protopteridae; genus Protopterus; species Protopterus annectens. The sequence goes on along the minus strand of NC_056739.1, from coordinate 1,650,020,271 downwards.
GTTTGAATAACTCAATGATTTTTACAGTCTGACTCTAACGAATTTATTTAACAACCGTGTAAAGAGAGAGTTGTAGGGTTTTAAGAGAGACAGATCAAGGAGTTTAGAATTGACCCAAAATGGCCAATAAAACTACAACTTCTAGGTAGTAACCACTCCTCCAGGGATAGGCAGGCTGTTCAGTGTTAACCACTCCCACTGGTGAACACAGAGACTTCCCTTTAGCCCAAGCAAGCACTGGCCTTCTAGAAACTTCCAAACAGTTCAGAACAGTAAATCTGTAACTGAACTTTCTTAACTTTCAGAAAGTGGGAAAAAAGCAAGATTTTTTTTGTTTTTTTTTTCTTTTTGTTGTAGTTTAAAGTTAGCAGAGATACACAAGCAGCAAAATAATCACAACAGTGCAACAAATGACCCCGAACTAACTGGCCTCCCAGCTTACTGAATAACTAAGGTGCCTCATTGTCCTTTATTTCTTTATTTTTCTAAGTAAAAATCTGGCTGTTTCTTTACGTAGACACAAGTGAATGAATAACTAACTAAATAAATAAATAAACAAGTAAATAAATGGAAGAAAAGCCCTCTAGCCAAATTACATCCTTTGGGGGAGAGGATGCCATCTTTCTTTTACTTACCATGAGCAGCAAGGAATGGAAAGCTCCATGAACTCTTTAGCCAGGAGCAGCAGACATGGCCAATCAATTTGCTGAATTTTCTACTCACAGCTGATACATGACAAGTAACAGAAAGCCAGCAGAACTTGAAATAGTTTAAAGGAGAGGGTAGACATTGTGGATGGCAGCAGCAAAGCTAGCACGAGTGCAAAATTACATTTTTATTAATCCTTGTAGGCACCCTTGTATGTAGCCAGTGGTGCGCACAACTGCAGGGCACAGAGAGTACCTCCCAATTGTCCCTGATGTCACCTCTGAAATGTCTCTGATTTTACAGAGCACCCCTGCCCTTTCTTTATATTTTTGTCCTGTCCCTCTTATTTTTTTAAATTTTTCTTCTGGTAAGTGGCTAAGTAGTATAGTCAGTCAATAATGCAAGACATTAGAGTTTTGTACTGTGTACTGTTCAGAAAATGCATGCTGATGTAAAGCCTGTTGTTCTATTGCCATTTTAAGTGAATTACAGTAATATTTAAAAATTGTATCTTATTTTTGGGCATTTCTCCCCATCTGTTAGTTTAACTTTTATCTCTGATTATTAAGGAAAAAAAGCTGAGAAATATGAATGTCCCTGTGATTGTGTCATATTTGTGGTTTAGTCATCAAAAAGTTTGTGGTTTTCTGTCCTGTCATAGAGGACTGCAGTCATTAAGTAACAACAGACATGTGCTTATCTTTGAATGATATCCAGACCTGTTTATTCTTTCCAGTATCCAAGTATACAACAGTAATATTTAAATTCATTCTTTGACTTGGGCCATTTGTTTTCACAGTATTTTGTCTTTGTTCCTGATTCTTTCACTAAGAAGTTGAGAAAAGTTTTTCTTAATTAATATGAGTGGGATAACTTGTCCATGAATTTAACATTGTGTACACATTCTGCAGGAGCTAATATGATTGTCTGTCTTGTGTTATGAGCAGCATTGCTAATCCAATATGCAAGAAGCTAAGGTACTGTACAGAATGGGTAGCCACTGCTGGATCCCAAAACATGGGTGTGGAAAATGCAATGCATACATCATTATACTGGGCATGCTCATAAAGACATCTAGCAATTACTGAATGTACATCATCCACACATCCAACAACTATAACAAAATGTCACATGACATAAGTCCTATGGCACTTTGTGACCACTTTGTCACATGTCACACATCAGGATCTGTTGAATACGCTATTGTTGCCTGTTACCACTATATTGTGAACAAAATAATAAACGGCACGTACTTTTATATTTGAACATATGCAATGCACCTCAAGATGCTCTTGGCCTGTGCACTAAGGATGCCTCATGGGAAATCATATCTCATTTGTCAGAAAACACACACTTTAAGAGATAACTTGAGTGTTGTGTTTGAATGCATACAGCTCCAAAAAAAGGGAGTGCAAAATTTGGCCTATCTCTCTCTGCAGCTGTGAATGTTTTCTCTAAATGAAACTGCAAACATCAATTCTCTTGGAGAAGTCAATCCTGCCTGTTACCAACTATTCTTTTACACACTCAGTAGTTATACCTTTCCAGATTTAAGCACCTGCTTATCCAATTTCATAGACTATAGAGCTGTGTATTAGGCACTGATGCCTCTGAAGAAATCATTTCAGAAGTGTCATAGAGCACACACTTGAAGGAAATACATTGACAGTGTGTTTGACTTGTAATGATTCCAGTTAAATGTGATTTTTAGGACTAAAAATTCTAGCCATGTCCACATTCACACAAGTATGGGTCATCCATATCAGCGTCTGTTAAATACGCCAGTCCTACCAGTCAATATCTGCTTCTGTACATACAGTGCTTATTCACTGCCAGATTATAACTCTTGCCTTTCTAGGATTATATGTAATAGTACTGTATATTAAAATAAAAACAGACAACAATTAATTCCAGTCTACTCAGATGCATGAATTATATTCAATTTATTAACATGCAGACTAAACAATTTCATCCTATAAAAACACACCAGGAACTTCCTCAGACTTAAAGCACTGTGTTTTAATGCATGATGCCATGGAGGATGTCATAAACAGTGATATCAGAAAGTAAACACTTGAAGGGATGACTTTAATGTTGTGTTTGAATCTATATAGCAGATGGAGGGGGTAGATGGAGGAAACAAAATCATGTAGCCATGTAAGAAATTACCCCTAGGTTGGATAATCCAGATCATATCTGTTGATTAAACAATTCCTACCAAACCACAGTAGTTAGACATCAATGGATTCAAACACCTGCCTAATTCTACGTTCTAGAGAGGTATGTATTAATTGATCATACAGCAAGATAAGTCACTGAAGAGGTCTCAAAAGCACACACATGAAGGGGTGAATTCAGTGTTGTATTAGAATCTATGTGGCTCACTTAAAAGGTGGTTTGTGGGATCAAAATCCTGTAGCCATGGAAATGCTACCCATAGGCTGAAATATCAATATCTCATCTATTAATTAAACCATTCCTATCATTCTGTTGTTACACAACCGCAACAGTTACACATTACTAAAAGCAAACACCTGCTTATCTAAGTCCACACTCTACAAAGCCATATATTAGCTGCTCATGCCACAGGAGAACTCTTACTTTAAAAGTTAAACAGGACACATTTGAAGAGGATGATGTCATCATTGTGTAATCTAAAAGGGAGTACAAGAGTTGGAGGAACCCTCTCCCTATGTAAATATTACAACTAAGCAGAAGGGTACACATCTCATCTGTTGAATAATCCATTCATACCTATCACTGTATTCCAGCACACTCATACTAGACATGGCTGGATTTGAACACTTGCCTATCTAAGTCCACACTTAATAGCACTACCTATTAGTCACTCATGCCCTAATGAAGTTTTACTACAAGTGTCAGACAGCACACATTTGAGGGCATGACTTCATTATCTTTCACACCACAACCTTGCTCTAAGGAGAGCACTATCATCACCATTTCCTGCCATGTTTTCTCAAAGATCACTCTAAAACAGACAGGGCTTTGACTCCTAAATCAGATCTAGTGTACACCAGCCTGTGATCAATGATGGACTAGCTAGGCAACCACATTTGCACAACACAAAGCACTGAACTGATTCAGAAGTGTATGTATGTTCTAAGCCTTCAATGTCTAGTTTAGTTGAGAAGCATGGCAATAAGGCTTAGCCATGTGAGCTGGTCTGTAAATATACAAGTGCTCTACAATGACTCCAGAAAATTATGGTTAATATCGATATTTCAATTACATTACAGATGATATATTGATACTTCAGGGCATGTACTCTGTGATGGTTGATAGCATTCATATTGTGAACATTGTCTCTTACAAATATGACCTGAAAATCTACATGATGTTGTTACTATTCAGTGTTGTCCTTATGTAAATTTTGTTTAAATACTACTTAATGCCTTGGCAGAACATAAAAAGTTAATAACTGTGAGTGATATCACCTTGGAAACAAATTCATGATAATAAGGACCATGAACTTCCTAACTCTGTGTATTAACTGTTAACACCAGAATGGAACTTACATCCCAAGAGTAGAAGTTTAGGTATGCAACTTTTATGTGGATGAGTGGAAGTATATCTACTTCTGACAATCCTATACCTGTAGCAATATGCACTGTTCCTTTATTGAAGCAATTGTTTCTGTGGAAATGTATGATTTAGTTTGAAATATCTTATGATAAATCCAAGTTTATTTGCAAGACTGTTGGCAATGCATAATTATTTTCTGTTTTTTTGCCACTGGACATGAATTCCGAGTTCTCTGTGGTCATGCCTGACCACTGACAGTGCTCCATGTCAACTACTGTGCAAAGAATAGGACACAGTACAGTTCTTGACTTTGTGTGTGATGAACTGTTGTTTTCAGTTACAACATTATGTATTTATTGGATAAGAAATACTTTAAAAAGGGCCATAAGGAGGTGCAGTTCACAGGAGAGCAGTAGAATGAACACTTAAGATCATTAAAATATATGCCACTGAAACAATGTTGAAAAGCTTTTAAAACTCTGCTGCTTTTTCTATTCATATTTCTCCTAATTCATTATTATCTTGCTAATTTTTGGGCCTCTTAGTATTGCACATTCTTTATTTATTTCACACCATGCAGACAGACGAGTGTTTTACTGTAATCATTGATATGAGCAATGCAGGTGACAAAGTTCACATTAACATGTTTAGCAGCCATAATACACAATTATATTGCAACATTAACATTATAATTAATATTTGTAGTTCAGTTTAAAGTACAGACAAACAAGGAGCACACATGTAATATGCCAAATAAAAGCAAACTATCCTTAAAGGGGATTCAAACCTGCACCATTTGGGCTGTTAGCCCAAATATACTTCATTAACACACTGAGCCATAGAGTAGGTTTCATAATAGGTGCATTTTCTGCATTCACTAATGTCCAGAATGCTGAGCAGGGAGCACCTTCACCAGTCTGAACTGTATTACAGATGACTGTGATAAAAGGAGATACTGCCAGCACAGCTCTCTGGAATTTTGTAAATAATTAAATGTCATTTGTGAATATCAACATGATTCATATAAGATGCTTGTGTTACAATTTTTTTTGTATTTTAACATTTGCTTACTGGGAAAGTCCAACTTGGAACAAAGCCAATTTTCAGTGAAGCCCTAGGAAGAAACACTCTAGATGCATGTCTTTGTAACATGGGAGGATATACAGACTCCACACAGAAGGCAGTCCAGCTGCAAATCAAACCAGAAAGCCTCTTGTTATGAGGTGACAATGCTACCTCTGCACCACTGCACCATCCAAATGTTTTAGAACCATATGCCATGTATATATCAAACTACGTTTGTACAAACATGTGTGTTGAAAATATATTTTATAAAGTGCTTGTGCTTAAAATGAAACCACAGTATGTCCTACTGGAAAAGAACAGAAATGTACATGCATTATTTTAAGTGTTTAAATGTATATATTTTAACAGTGAAACTGGAACACAGGAGGTTAACTTCAGTCCAGCAAAACTTCAGAAAAATAGCTGAAATTAAACCACTATATGGCTATGCAGTAACAGATGATATCTTTCAGTTTCAGTGCAACAAGGAGACACAATGCCCTGGATTTACAAAGCCCTTAATAGCGTGCAGGATTAGTCTAAGAGCTTTTTTCAGCAATATGGCTAACAATAACGAGCTCCCGGGATGTGCACATGAGCTCTTAGACTAATCCTACATGGGCCGAGCTCCTGTATGCAAATTACCCTCATTTGCAGGTGAAAACCATGAAAATGAGGGTAATTTGTGATCCAGGAAGCCAACAGCTGTCAGTGCAGGACGAGTGCAGTCTGCAGAAATGTACTCGGTTAGTAACCGAGTACATTTCTGCAAACTACAAAATGGCACTATGACAGCTCCAAATAAAGGCTGCATATTATGGAGGAAGCATGCCAATGGTCAAGTAGAAGGCCAATGGCATTGCAAAATGTTTAAAAAAAAAACAACTTTTTTTTTTTTTTTTGCCTATCTTGCCTGTTTAAGCATAGGGCAGCAGCTCGCAAATGGGATTGGGGAAAATAATAAAATAAACCTAAAATAAGCATTCTAACTAAAAGCAGTATTCCGCCATGCAAGTCAATGGCAGGCAGAAGACAACCTGGCCAGTGAGTAACTGTTGCTAAGGGGGGAGGCTCAGTGTGGGACATGTAACTATGCAATAGCAGGCAATCTTATGCAAATGAGGAGAAGGATAGAGAATCCCAGATTCCCTGTCAGTGCAAGCCTGCACCCAAGACTGTAGGACTAGGAAAACCATGAGTGTAAGCCCTAGACGTAAGTGACATCAGAAGGGGCTGTGTCAGGCATGCTGTAAGCTAATTGGAGCACTGTTGCTCGTGTTTGCCCTTAGCAAAGCTAAGCTAAGACAGGGGGTGTGTCTAGGGCTGTCCTATCTTACGACGAGAAAATCATGGTGTACACAGTTAGAACAAGCCAAAATCCTCTAAAACATGCTTACAGCACATACACGTGTTTGTGCAGCATGCACCAGGTGTAAAAAAAAAAAAAACAGGAAATAGCAGCTCCTTTCACATCTGAGCACTGTGTTTGTGTGGAGCACACCCGGGCTTAAACAGGAAGGCAATAGGAAGTGAAAACAGCAGCAGGAAGGTAATCAAGAAGAACTAGCTCAGCTGGCAGGTGAAATGTATCAGCATCAGCCAATTACACAGGCAGCAGACCAGCCCAGCCCAGCACACCACTATAAACTATGCAAACACCTTTCCCCCTTGTTTTTCCCTAAAACTCTGCACCACCAGAAATTTTACAAAATGAAAGCAAGAGAAAAAATGTTAGGGGCTGCTTTTGCTATCATAAACTAGCATGTGCAAAAGGCTGAGGGTGGTGAGGATGTGAATGCTGCTGAGCAACCCACAGTGAGGAGACAGAGAAGACTGTACAGACCCAGGATAACCTACAAAGGGCTACATGAGCTGGAGATAGTGGAGCACTATAGGGTGGACAGGGACCTCCTACAGCAAATTGTTGAGCTGTGCCAGCCACACCTCACACACAGAACAAACAGAGGGGAACCCATCCCAGTGGATACCAAGGTATGTGTAGGTCTAGGAATACTAGCTACAGGTACCTTCCAAAGGCCAACTGGGGATATGATGTGGATTTCACAAGCATCAGCATCCAGGGTACTCCACCAGTTCCTGGATGCCATGTCAGCACATGTCAGTGAGCACGTATAATTCCTCATCACCCATGAGGCATTGGCCAGCAATATGCGTCTCTTCCACCAAATAGCAGAATACCGTGAGGTAGTGGGTGCAATAGACTGCATGTGCATGCACATCAAAGCACCACCCAGTGAGCAGGGCAGGGTCTACATCAACTGCAAGGGCTTTCCCTCCATCAACTGCCAGGTCGTGTGCGATGCCCAGGGCATAATAATGAATGTGTATGCTGGCTGCCCTGGAAGCTATCACAATTCCTACATCTGGCATCTGAAGCAGCTGTACCAGACATTTACCAGTGGGGGCATTCCACACAGTCACCTAGTGGGGGATGCTGGATATGCACTGGAGCCATGGTTGATGACACCCATAAGAAATGCACACTCACCCGAACAAGAACTCCATAATGAGGCACACGCCCAAACATGAATCATAATAGAACATCTGTTTAGGATGCTCAAGTCATGGTTCTGGTGCCTGGACACATTTGGTAAAGCCTTGCAGTACTCACCAACTACATGTACCTAAATTTTCCTTGTATGTGCCATGCTACACAATATGATCCTGTGGAAACAGCTGCAGCAGGAACAGCATAGGGCAGGGCCACACAGCCCCCCACCATTGCCAAGGCCTGCACAGGCACAGAGTGACTCGGAGGAGGAACAACCTGAGCTTGCCCCAGTAGGCAGAAGTAGGCATTCTCAGTATGCCCTGGCCTTGGTGAAGAGGCAATGCAGAGCACATGCACTGACACAATAGGGACCCAGGGAATGACACCTCTCTCTGACTCACACATACAGTAAAAGGGATGCCAAACATGACACTACCTGTGCTCAACTATGTATAGGGAGTGTACTATGTGCATCTGACATAGGCAGCCCTGCAGCACCATCCTCAATACTTGGACACCCACAAGGTAAGTGACTCATACATGCCAGTTGGGGGGGTCACATACTTAACAACAGTTACAGCCGGCAGGATAAGGTGTAGACAAACACAAACAAATGCTGTACTATGGCCTCTGAATGAACCCTATGGGTAACCCCTCCCCCAGGCCTACACAGACAGACTACAGCAGGCCAGGCAGTTGGATGTAAGATGTGAAGGCTAAGAAGTCAGAAACTGATATGGAGGTAATTAAAGCTAAGATCTGTAGTACACTGGTATGCCTCTAGCCAGCATGATAGGTAAGACTACAGACTGAAATTGAGTACCCAACATGCCAGTGCAGTCCTAGCAAATGTGTACAAGTGTCAGGTGTGCCCCCCATACTACGTACACTGATAGTAACAGTTAGGTGTGCCCCCCCCCACTCCTGTGTAGAAATGTAGAAATAGTCAGTTGTGCCCTCCCCCATCCTACATAGAAATATCATAACAGTCAGGTGTGGCCCCCCAAACCTGTATAGAAATGTAGAAACAATCAGTTGCCCCCTCCACTATGCAGAAAATTAGCAACAGTCAATGCCAAATGACCAATGGATACCCTGCAGACACAGCATGCTACCTGTCAGTGTACAATACAAAGGTCAGCAGTGCAGTACAAACTACCTGGACTTGATGCACACATGCAATACAGATGGCCATACTGGGCATGCTCACACACTTAAACACATGGAGGCCATGTCTGCAATCACCAGTGGACCAGACATTCTGGATGTCACAGCTCATAGTGCAGACACATGTCAGTATGCACCACTCTTTCCTTGCACACACAGTGGATAGGAATACAGACATATATGTAAGGACAACACACTATAATAAGTCAAAGATAGAAGGACATAGATGTGTGGAAGAGGGTGACTGTGACAAGGAGTCATCCAGTCCTGTCCCACCCAGCACACAGTCAAAGGGCCCCAAACACATAAGGTGTAGATGTCACTCACTGCAGATACTAGCCACCAGTATCTGTCAGCATGACAGACTTTGTGGTGCAGTATCTGTCAGCATGACAGACTATGTGGTGCACGTGCCAGTTGTGCAACATCACTGTACAAGGAAGTAATCATCTAGTAGCTGTATACATGTACCTGTGACATATGACCCCGTGTGTGCCTGCATGTGGCATGTCAACCCCTACATGACTGAGTTATGGCCCATGCACACACCACCCTCCCCAGAGCAGTATTATGACAAGCCTACTGAAGTTATCCAATGTGAAATACACCTTTGGGAGAGCTGTAGCTTAGTAATCTCCATGGCGTATCCCATAACTGCATACTGCTGTAGTTATAAACTAGTTTGGTAGTAGTTCTAACCCCAAACTTGGCAATTGTATGAGTGTGTGTGTGTCTGACTGAGTCAAGAGCAATGCTTTTTAGGCTACTCACACTCCATACAATTCATATACTCAACTTTGGCAAGGCTGCTGATGTCACTCACCTAGACATTCACCTCTGGGAAAGTTGTAATCCACTAATCTCTGTAGTGTGTCCTGTAACTGTGTACTGCTGAAGTGTGATAAAGTAGTTAGGCAGGTGTTCTAACCTCAGACTTGGAATCTGGATTTGTGTGTAAATCTGTGTGTGTATGTCTGACTGGGAAGCGAGCAATGTTTTTTAGGCTACTCACACTCCATACAATTCATATACTCAACTTTGGCAATGCTGCTGATGTCACTCACATAGAAATACACCTCTGGGAAAGCTCTTGTCTGATAATCTCTGTAGCACGCTCTTTAAATGTGTACTGCTGTAGTATGATAAAGTAGTCAGGTAGGTGTTCTAATACCGGACTTGGCAACTATGAATGTGTGTGTGCCTGACTTGAGTAGAAAGCAATGTTTTTTAGTCTACTCATACTCTGTACAAATCATATACTCAGCTTTGCAAGGCTGCTGATGTCACTCACCTAGAAATACACCTCTGGGAAGACCATAACCCAGTAATCTCTGTAGCACATCCTGTAACTGAGTATTGTTGAAGTGTGATAAAGTAGCTAGGTAGGTGTTCTAACCCCAGACTTAGTAATTGTGAATGCGTGTGTGTGTATAATTGAGTAGAGCGCAATGCTTTTTAGGCTACTAACTCTGTACAATTCATATACTCAACTTTGGCAATGCTGCTGATGTCACTCACCTAGAAATACACCTCTGGGAAAGACAACCCAGTAATCTCCATAGCGCATGCTGTAACTGTATATTGTGATAATGTAGATAGGTAGATGTTCCCACCCCAAGCTTGGCAATTGTGTGTGTGTGTGTGTGTGTGTGTAAATCTGTGTGCCTCTGTCTGTCACTGAGTAGAGTAAAATGTTTTTAGGGTACTCACACACCTTAGAATTCATATACTCAACTTTGGCAAGGCTACTGATGCCACCCACCTAGAAATACACCTCTGGGAAAGCTGTAGCACAGAAATCTCTGTAGTGCATCCTGTAACTGCGTACTGCTATAGTGTGATTTGGAACTGTGGTAGGGTTCCATCTCTATGCATGGCAGTTCTAAATGTTTTGTGTGTGTTTCAATGTCTGTGTATGGAGTAATGCATTATAGGCTACTCACTCGCCGTACATGTTAAATGCTCACAAGCCTGCTGATGTCATTGTGAAATACACCTTTGGGAAAAAAATATTCTAGTAATCCCAGTGGTGTGTCCTATAACAATTCCATGTTGTAGTGTGATATAGACCTCAGTTAGGGGTTCAATGCCTGCACATGTCAGTTGTGAATGTTTTGTGTGAGAGTCACTGTCTGTGTAGGGAGCAATACATTTTAGGATAGTCACTCGCAGTACAGTTGAAATGCCCTAGTCTGGTAATCCTGCTGATGTAATTCATTGTGAAATATACCTTTGGGGAATGATTGCTCTAGTAATCTCTGTGATGCATCCTACAACAGCTCCATGCTGTAGTGTGATATAGACCTTGGTCAGAGGTCCTGTACCCACACGTGTCAGTTGTGGATGTTTTGTGTGTGTCTCACTGTCTGCCTAGGGAGAAATGCATTTTAGGCTAGTCACTCACTAGTACAGTTGAAATCCCTAGTTTTGCGATCCTGCTAATGTCATTCATTGTGAAATACACCTTTGGGGAATAAGTACTCCAGTAATGCCCATGGCACATACTATAACTGTGTAGTGTAATAAACTAGTTAGGTAGGGGTTCTACTCTTGGGTGTGTGTAGATGTAGGTGTGAGTGTGTGACAACTGTGGGCAATGTTGAAGGGGGTTTTCTTATGTTTTTTATGTTGGTCCTACTATATATCACAATGTCAACCATACAGGGATAACAGATGTAAATCAGCTGAGAGGCTGGGGGTGCAAAGCCATACCCATACATGTGACATCAAGGCTAGCCAATCACAGTTAGCAACCCCACTATTACCCAGAGCACACACTCAACCCATGTGTCATACACACACACAAGCCTAGGCAACAGCCAATATGTGGGTAGTACACTGCATATTGGCCACCAATTGTAACTATGCCGTGATAGCAGTGGGCTACAGAGGGCATGTCACCCTGCCCATCTGTCCAATATGCACGTACATGTAGACAGTGCACCTCCACCATGTTCCCCAATGGACACCTGCACCACCTGTGGTGCCTTCACATGTGACTCACAATGGACATACCATACCTGACAACATGCCCTGTATGGACAGATGACACTGACATCAGGACATGCTGTTAGCATGCTATCAATGTAGGTGCAGGGTAAATCAGCTGCCCATTACCAGTTCCTGCCACAGGTGGGCAAGACTGGCACACCTGAAGATAATCTGTGTTCACAACATGGGTCAGACACCCCAGGTACAGTTCCACATGACACTGTACATGCATGTGGGAGGTGTGCACATCCCAGACACCATCCATGTCATGGGCTAAGGAACACATACATGGCAAGTGATGCACAGCATTAGCCACACACAATAGTCACCCAGGTGACTGGATGGGGGATGCAATACCCACCTGTCTGGGCAAATGCAGAAACTACAGGCCTGAGCCATAATGCAGACCATTGTCATGTGGCCTGATGCCAAGGTATACCCATCGCCTACACTTGTACAGCCTGCTGGCACATTTGACCACCACACACCCATGCAAACATGCACCCATGCATGTCAGAACTGGCATCCTGTGTGTTTGTGTGTGTGTCCACATCCACACCCACTACAACCCCCCAGGGCATACGGAAGCATACTGTCTGGTGTCTGACACCTCCTCATACTCTTTGCCCATACAACCTCCATATGACCCATGTGGTGCATGTGATACCTGCTCATTGATGTGTTGTGGCAATCCCACTAGTGATGAGTTGCACTCTTGGCCTTGCCAAGTGTGTCAATGTGTGTATGTCCCTGTGTGAGTGTGCCTGTGTTGACGCTGGCACCTGTTCATGCAGGCAGGCACGTGTATATTGCTTTCTGTATATCTACCATATCCCTGTTGCAGATGTCACTCACCATCACATATATGTTCTGTGTGCTCCACAGCAGGTAACCCATGTGGTGCATCCAATAACTGCATTGAACTGTGAAAGCACTACATAGTTGTCAGGGGTTTGATACCCTGTGCTGGTAGGTTTGTGACACAAACATGCTTCAGTTTTACTCTCCCACCCCTCCCTGACATGTATTTGCCTGTGTCTGCCTCCCACACTCCATCTCTGGTGGATGTGGAGACCCACACCTGCTTTGCTTAGGAAGCAGCATGTGTATTTTAAGTGATGCTCATGATCAGCTGATGGCCTCTGCACGAATTGCAGCTCTCCCCTAGCTGATTCCATGTGGAACAGCTGTGGTAACAATCCCATAGACAATTGCATGGAAACACACTCCAATAGCTAGGAACATCATGGTGGTGTTGGCCCTTTTCAGTCACTGTCAGCAGGAACTAGATCTGTTGTTTGGCAAACAGCATCTCAGATGGATTGGGGATTTACCTCTAACAACATACACTGTGGAAAGAGGGCAACAAACAGGAGGGGGATGTGCCTGACCTGACTGCAGACTGTAAGTGATGCTATACTGCATTTGGAGTAATGTTGGTTTAACAGTGCTTGTCTGGATATGCCTGTCCTACATGTCGCAATACCTGCCATATCAGTTCCATGTATATGAGGAATCCCCATCTGCAGGGTCATCTGCAGACTGGGCAGTGTTGTGCCTTTGGTTTCATATGTTAGCCATGGTGTATCTATCTGTGGAATGCAGAAGGTAGTGTGAGGATTGCAGTCTGTAGATGGTGAAGGCTGTGACAGTTACTGACTTCATATCCCTCATAGGACATATGTAGCAACCAACCCCGTTTCAATGGAAAATGTATGAGGTTATCACAGCACCATGTCTATATTGGCCCTGTGCATGTGCTTTCAGCTACACCTCTATCAACCTTTGTACATATGTCGTGCATGAAGTGGTGCATATGTTCTGTACACCATAAATAGTGTCATCATATCTGATAACAAGCCAGTGATACAGTGACTAAGTGACTAAGGGATTATGTGTATACCTCTGGACTGTACAGTGTGTGTCCGAAGTTCCACATATATTGGCCAATATCTCTGCTGCAATCCACAGGGGCATTACATGCTAGCGACAGTACTTTACAATGATTTCCTTAGGATGTCTGTCAGTAGCCAGTGGCACACATGTCATAAGCAGATGTGTCCTTCCACACACACCATGTCTGCGAAGACAATCCCAATGACAGTAGCAATAGTCTAGTAATATACCTGCAATACACACCTGACATCCCCTTGCACTATGACTTTGGGACTATAGGGGCTGGGGTAGGGCTACACTCCATGTCCAGGACATATGGTGGGAATACATGTACATATACTTATCCAGCTAGCCATATACATATATATATATATATATATATATATATATATATATATATATATATATATATATATATATATATATATTGCACGTGTAGTACTTGCAATTACCACTGTCATGGCAACCACCCACTATAAATCCCTACAGCATGTGGGTGTGGTCCCTTTACATTTCCTGTATGATGGACATCCTTCCTATGTGTGGGCATCAGTGTTACAGACAGCAGGTAGCAATATCACTTATAGGAGAAACTGCAGACTCAGAGTGGCCACATATGTGTAGGAGGATCAGGAACTACAGACAGACTGTGAGTAGAGTTGTGTTATGCTTTGTTTAGTACTGGTGTTACATGGTGAGTGTGTGTACATACTAGTCTACCTTGGAATGCAGTCTGGCTATATAGCTCACTACTGTGGGCCTATCCTCTTGCTGGACAGAGGTATGCCTATCATGTGATGTCCGTCCACCACACAGGTCCTGTGTCAGATATTACACCGGCAGTGTGTGTGTGTTGCGTGTTATCAGTACATGGCTACATCCATTTCTGTTTCTAACCTCAATTCCCTGACTAAGGGTATGTTGCAGACTATCCTGTAACACCAGCACCTTGCTTAGTGTATGGCAACAGTGTTCCACATATGTGCCTATGTGCCAGCCTCTGTCCTCCATCTACATACCAAGCTTTGCACATATGTCATGCTGTTGGGGGTTGTTCTGTAGTGGGCTGTGAGTATATCACACTGCCATTGCTGCCATTAGTCCACTGCTGTTCACATACAGTGAGGCTGGGGTCATATATGTGTGGGCATTACCTACACAATACATGTGTGTCCTTATGCAATTGTAGAGGCCAGTGTATGTAATAGTGGCATATTGGCCTGTATTATTGAGTCTAGGTGGGGAGCACCATAAATGAACTAGGCTGTTACAAAATGTGGGGGTATCAGGGGTGAGCTGCCACAAGGTATCTGGCTGTACAGTACAGTATACTTCACCTATATTGACATTACTTTCATGAATTGGGGTACTGTAAGCCTACTGCCTCCTGCCATAAAGACTGTTCTGTTTGTCGGTGTGCCCGTGATGTTGTCAGTTATACCAATAAACAAAGCAGCACGCTTCAAAAACAAAGCACAAATCCAAAAAGAAACGATGGCAGGATAGCACAAAAAGAAGTTTAAGCCACGAAGTAAAATCCACAGAGTAAAATCCAATAAAACACACAAAAACAAGCTGTAGTTGAGCTATGTTTAACCACAAGTGAGGGCTTTCATCTCTGAAGGGAGATTTCTTCAGACTAATGGTTACAACACGCTGCTTCAATTAAATACTCTTAGCAATTACTAAGCAGCTTCAATTAAACATTCCAATTAAAAGTTGTGTTTGAAATACAATATTGTATGAATACTAAGCTTAAAATATAAACTATGTGTGTACCTAAAAACTAACCTAATGTTTAAAACCCTTCCTTTTTAAATACATAATAAATTCCTCTCTATTATTTAACCCTGGGGGAAAACAAGCATTTAATCTCACTTGCCAGCAGTATTCGAGCCACCCCAATTATTCTTCAATATTTATCTTTGTAACATTGGGGTGGATAAAATCTATAACTAAACATTTGAAATTAATCTTACATTTACCTTCTAAATAATGTTTTGCAAAGCATTTTTAACATATCTTTTGCCTATGGCATATTGATGTTCATAAACTCTTTTGAACAATTCCCTTCCTGTTCTACCTATATAAAATGAGTTACAATCTACACATATTATTAAATAGACAACATTTTTTGACTTACAAGTAAATCTGCCTGGAACATATATCTTAGTTTTGCCCACTGAAATCTCATGCCTGTCTGTGTATAAATAATTGCAATAATTACAGTTAAAACATTTGTACATTCCTTTCCTTTCTTCTACAACTCTAATTTTGTTAAGTTTCCCTTGAAAAAAATCTTTAAAATTTTTTGCTCTTTTTTGCTCAAATTTGGGTTTGTCTCCTAACTTCTGAAGTAAGTTGATATTGGTTTTAAAAATTCCCCAGTTTTTTCTTACAATATGTTTAATAACATTAGAATCAATACTATTTTGTACTTCCAAAGCAGTGGTAAAATCTGCTGAAGATATTCTATTCAACTTCTTTTTCACATTTTTGTTTCTATTTGTAATTTCTTCTATCATAACTTCCTCAATCATTTCTTGGGGGTGACCTCTACTTAACATCCTTTCACAGAAGTTATCAGCTTCTGAATGGAAAATTTCATCATCAACTGTTAAATTACTTATTCTCTTTATTTGTCCTTTGACAATATTCTGTTTGTTTTTTTTGGATGTAAACTTGAATAATGTACGTACATATTATTTTGAAATTCTTTTTTATAATTTTTTGACACTAATTTTCCATCTTTTTTGTATATGGTAAGATTTAAAAAATTAATATTTTCTGTGCTAGAATTATATGAAAACTTAATATAAGAACAGACATTGTCAATATATTTCAAAAACAAATTTAATTCTTCGACCATCCCACTCCAAATAATCAGAATATTGTCAATAAATCTTAACATTTTGATGATATTTTTCACAAACCTATTTTCTAATATATTTGCTGTTTCCCAACCTTGCATGAATAAATTGGCATAGCTAGGTGCTAAAGTCGCACCCATAGCTACCCCACTAACTTGGACAAACAATTCATCATAAAATTTTAGATAATTATAACTTAATACTAAATCTACCATTTCCATTAGAAGACTAATAGTATTTATAGAAAATTCTCTTGATTTTAATAATTCCATTCTAACCATCTCCATACCTTCCTTATTAGGAATCATAGTATAGAGAGAATTTATATCCAATGTTACTAGTATATCAGAGTCAGAGACCTTAATATTGTTCAGTTTTGCCATACAGTCATAGTATACATTTATATATGTGACTCCCTTCGGGAATACTTTCTGTAAATGTTTATCTACCAAAATAGACATCCCTTCTAATTTGCTATTTTTGCTGGCAACTATTGGTCTTAAAGGGGGAGAATCTATATTTTTATGGATTTTGGGTATTCCAAAAATCCTACTAATCATCGGGTTATTGTTAGTTATGTTCCTCTTCATTTTTTCGTAAATTCTACCTGCATAGAACCATTCTACTATGCATGATTCTATAAGTGAAAAACCTTTCTTAATTTCAGACATATTTACTGGCTTATAGAAATTGGAGTCTGATAACATTTCTTTCATCTTTCCTTCATAATCTTTCCTATCCATCAAAACCATTGCTCCCCCTTTGTCAGCTTTTAGAACAAGTATGTTCTCGTCTTTAAGTAGAACATCTAAACAATCTTTCTCTTTTTTTGTTAGATTATAATATTTGAATTTTGTATCATCTTCTAACATTTCTAACATCTGTAGTTCACATATATTGAGAAACATTTCTAATTATTTACATAAAGGTGGATTATAACAGCTGGGTTTGTAGAAGTCACAATTATTGGGTTTCTGACTTCCTAACAATACTTTGAGATTTAATTTTCTCACATAGTCTCTTAACTCATTGATCATAATAAGTTTGTTGGCCCTTTGTGCTGGGGCAAAATTCCATCCCTTACTTAATACATAGCAATTATCATAAGAGATCTTTTTACTACATAAATTGATGATTTTAAAGTTAACACTTTTTAAGTCTTCCATTGCTTGCGCTGGTAATTCCAATTCTTCTTTTGATATTTCTTGCCCCCCAGTATTTTTGTGGCTGTTGTTTGCTATGATGGTTTTTATCACTGTAACCATCTGCTGTAACTTGGGCCCAAGTTCTTTTTTGATTATCCATTCTCTGATATACTTCAATGATCTGTTTATTGTCATCCTTAGTAGATCCTTTAGACACTGTTTCTTGACTACTCATTTTAGTTCTACTCATGTCTTTAATTTTAGGTCTTACTGCTGGTTCATTTGTATTTTGTTTACTTTCCCCCAAGGAAATATGGTGGACTTCAGCCACAGTTACTACATTATTTTTACTGCCAAGCCTTTCAGACCTTCTTACTACACTTATTTCTTCTTCTGCAGTAACCAAATTTATCTCCTGCTGTTTTGGCACATTATTGTTAACACTTGTTTCTAATCGAAGTCCATAGGCTGTGGCTACTCCATTCACATATTCATTTTTATCCCTTTGGAATTTTTTTGTTTTTCTTTGACATAGTTCATCATTTAACTTGTGTAATTTCCCCTGTATAAGCACCATTTTGCTATTGAAATTGTCACTGGAAGTATTGTTTTTGAGAATGTCATAGTCTTTACATTCCCGGTTAGTTCTTCCAATTTAATTAAATTAACTTCGTGTAGCAATTCCATATATTGTAGACCAGCCTTTTGATTTATACTTAACCATTTGTCAGTAAATGCTTTGGGTAAATCTTTACCCGCCGGCAGATTTTTAACTCTCAGTCCTCTCGGGACTTGCTGAACTTTCAAGCTATTTTCAAAAAATAAATTGTCCCATTGAAGACGTTTAACTAATAACAAATCCTTTTCTAGTATGTTAAACTTTTCTGAAAATATTGAAGCCGATATTCGTGTTTGTTTCCATTACCATATTGTTGTCAAAAGTAAATGGGTTAGAGGGTGGGGCTAGACACCCTCTTAAAATATCTTCATCACTGTTGCCCAACACATTTGATCTCTGGCTTTTATAAATAGGATTTATAGTACCTTCTTCACTGACAATGAAAGAGCCATCAGGAGTATCATTCAATACACACCCAGCAGAAACTGCTGTAAAGCTGGTCCCAGAAACCGCACCTCTTTCCATGCCTGCCAAACTGCAACGGAGACTGTCCACACCAATAAACAAAGCAGCACGCTTCAAAAACAAAGCACAAATCCAAAAAGAAATGATGGCAGGATAGCACAAAAAGAAGTTTAATCCACAAAGTAAAATCCACAGAGTAAAATCCAATAAAACACACAAAAACAAGCTGTAGTTGAGCTAAGATTAACCACAAGTGAGCGCTTTCATCTCCGAAGGGAGATTTCTTCAGGCTAATGGTTACAACACGCTGCTTCATTTAAATACTCTTAGCAATTACTAAGCAGCTTCAATTAAACATTCCAATTAAAAGTTGTGTTTGAAATACAATATTGTATGAATACTAAGCTTAAAATATAAACTATGTGTGTACCTAAAAACTAACCTAATGTTTAAAACCCTTCCTTTTTAAATACATAATAAATTCCTCTCTATTATTTAATGCTGGGGGAAAACACGCATTTAATCTCTCTTGCCAGCAGTATTTCAGCCACCCCGATTCTTCTTCAATATTTATCTTTGTAACATTGGGGTGGATAAAATCTATAACTAAACATTTGAAATTAATCTTACATTTACCTTCTAAATAATGTTTTGCCAAAGCATTTCCCTTCCTGTTATACCTATATAAAATGAGTTACAATCTACACATATTATTGTTTTATTGGATTTTACTCTGTGGATTTTACTTCGTGGATTAAATTTCTTTTTGTGCTATCCTGCCATCGTTTCTTTTTGGATTTATGTTGTCAGTTATGTTTTGTTATGTACCAGTTACAGCCCAGTTGATCGCAAACCTTTACCTCCTACTGCATTTGTACAGAGTGTAGATAGAGGCTGCTGGACTACACATCTGCAGTACATACTGTTGATTGTTTAGTATACTGTGGTCCAGTCTGTCTTCACTAGTGTACAATCTGAAGGGCTTGGCCTGGACAGCAAGAGTTGTGAACCATTACAGACCACTGTCTTAGTGTAACTGTTTCACAGTTGCAGTACTTTGTTTATATGGTTGTCAATATCTGAACAGCTATATGACATGGCATATAGAACTGTTATAGTAACTTCCACGGTGATGCAGCGGTAGCATTGCTGCCTCACAGCAAGAGGTTCTCCTGTTCGATTCTTGGCTGGGGTGTGGGGAGTGCCTTCTGTGTGGAGTCTGCATGTCCTCTCTGCAGTTGGGTGGGCATTCAAAAGACATGCGTAAATGGGCGTGCCTTCATTGAAGGTTGAATGTCGAACTGGAACCTCGGCGTTTGTGAAAATCTACTGCCAATCATTAGCGGACCGGAGTTCCACTTTGGCCACCCCTAACCGGGAAAAGCCGAAAGACAACAACAACATATAGAACTGTTATAGTACACAATTAAAGGATTCCCATGTCTGCACACCTGTGTGTGGTGTCTTTCCTATGACCTTTCTATGGGTATATCTTGCAGGCAACGATTGACATTTGTATGGGTGGCCCATACAGTGTCCAGTTTTTCAGGTGTTAACTGTAGGCATAGTGGCTGCTCCATATTGTGTGCACCGTCTACATATTTATTTTACTGTACATATATCTGCGTGTGTATGTGTAGTCACATGTATATATATATATATATATATATATATATATATATATATATATATATATATATAGCTGTATCTGCATATCTGTGTCTGTGAATCTGTATCCTGGGGATGTTGATGGCTTACACTCATTACATGTCCTATGGGAGGCAGACTGTACTTGGTAGTGTATTGCAGGGTGCACATGTTTGGCTGTGGAGGAATGCTTATTCATACAAGATGTATAGTGTGTGGGGCCTCTGAACCCCATTAATGGTGCATGTGGACATATATGTATTTGTTAATTTGCCATTGCTATCTACAGATGTATGGCCGTATATACCCATATAGATATATATATCTGCTAACATATATATAACTATGTCTGTATATACCTACATGGATATATATCTGTGTACATATGTGTAACGTGCTGTGTATATGTAGACATATAGGTGTAGACACATGTATGTGTCATTTTAGGCATATGTATATATATATATATATATATATATATATATATATATATATATATATATATATATATATATATATATAGAGTGATATATATGTATATAGAGCTAGAAAAAATATATATATATATATATATATATATATATATATATATATATATATATATATATATATATATATATAGTTATATATAATATTATAATGAATCAAAGAAACAAAAAGTGGAAACTATACCAAAAACAAAAAAAAAACAGCACCCTCCAAGAATATAAACATCTTCGTAACCTGGCCAAACAATCAATAAGAAAATATCGCAAAAACTACTACAGCAATCTACAATACAAACACTCAAACAATCCAAAGAAATTCTGGACATCCATCTCCTCAGTACTCAACCCTGGTAATAATTCCAACCCCTGCCCCAATCCTAACCTCTCAAGTCTGGAAATAACCACTAACTTCAACACATTTTTCATAGACTGCATAGCTACATTATCCTCCACTTTCCCCAATCTACCCACCAACACTAACCATTCACCCTGCCCCTCAAACCACCTCTCTCTCTTAAACCTGTTCTCCCTTAAACCTGTCTCCACCAATACTATAAAAAGACTACTTCAAAACCTAAAGCCATGCCGCAATGCCCCTGACAACCTTCCAGCAAATTTTCTTCAAATATCACCCGAATCTATAGCCTATCCCATTTCCATCCTCATAAATAGATCCATTCAGGAATCCTATGTTCCAACCATCTGGCGTCATGCATTCATAATTCCTCTCCACAAAGGCAGAAAAACACAGACACAACCAACTTCAGTCCCATAGCTATTCTCTCTCCCCTCTCTAAAATTCTAGAGAAAACCATCCACTCCCAGCTCATGCCTTACCTAATCCAGCACAAACTCCTCTCTCCCACCCAGCACAGCTTCCGCCCTGGCCACAGCACCATGACAGCCCACCGTTCCTTCCTTGAAACAGTCAACCTAGCATGTGAAAGCAGCAAATACGTTTCTCTATTTCTTGACCTCTCAAAAGCATTCAACACTATCTCCCATTCCCTTCTCCTGTCCCAGCTTTGACAGCTGCATCTATCTCCCCCAACCCTTGAATGGTTCACCAGCTATCTTTCCATGCGCCAACGGGCTGTACAATGGAAAGAATCAACCTCCCCTTTCTTACCTACACCCACAGGAGTTCCCCAAGGTTCAGTACTTGGCCCCCTCCTCTTCAACTTATTCATTAACAACCTCCACTTCTCTATCCCTGAAACCTCAATCATCCAATACGCAGATGACTCCACTATCATCTGCTCAGACACCTGTCCCTCCAAACTTCTACTCTATACCCAAACAGCTTTCTCCAAAACTGAAACATGGATGCAATCTCATCACCTAGCCCTAAATGCCAACAAAACAAAACTTATGATATTCACTCCCACCAATCCCTCCCAGTTCCACAAGGCCCTATTCTCCATCAAAAGCCACAATAACACCCCTCTAGAAATAGTTCCTAGTACCAAGCTACTTGGAATTACCATTGATGTAAACCTAAAATTTGACTCCCACATCCTCTCAGCAATCAAAAAAACCCACCAGAAAATCAGTCTCCTCTACAGACATAACTACTACCTTACTCCAGCCTCTCGACATACCCTTGCATCTACCTTCCTTCTCCCCTCTCTCTTGTATGGTGCTCCCCTATTCTCCAACCTTCAATTTGGCCTTCTCTCTAAACTTAAATCCTGTTACAACAAAATCTGCAAATTTGCAACCAATTCTAAGAACTCTTCTCATCACTGTCACTCTCTACACACCCTAAACTGGCTAGAGCTCCACAACCACCTAAAGTACCTACAACTTACAACAGCCCACAAACTCATCTTTAAACCAACTGAATGCCCCTCTCTTGCTAAATCTCTATCAATCTATGCACCTACCTGCACCCTGAGATCCAAAGGCCAAAACCTACTACAAATATACAAACCTGTCCACCCTCCTGGCAAACTACTACTACTATCCCACACCATAGCCAAGCTATGGAACAATCTCCCCACACCACTGCGTAATATACCCAACCAGAACAACTTCAAATCCAAGCTTCTCTCCCATCTCTCCTCCAAATGGGAATGTCCTTCACATGCTCCCACCTAAAACACCCACACTACAAACTCCACACCTAAAATCATCACATCTTTACCGTCTTTAACAAACCTCATATATCTTGCTCAGAAAATCTTTCCAAAAATTCTTTTGCATGCATGCCTCTGGCCTACCTCACTAATTTCACAAACTGACAAGCTCTAAATTTCAAACCAGTGTGCATATATTACTTGTAAAACTGTTACTCCTGTACAGACCAATATGTTACAACATGCTACTCACTTCATCTATTATAAATGTGGCAACTCTCTGTAATTCTGCCTTTGTAAATTTACAACTTTTTGAACTTACATTATATAATGATGCATATTCTGTATACTTAGATATACTGTAACAATGTAAACCTATATACTTTATATATTATGTATTGGAGCTTTTCTCCTCGGGTCTCCACTGAAAACGAGCCACTAGCCCAGCTGGACTAACCCGGTTAACAAACAAACAAACAATATATATATATATATATATATATATATATATATATATATATATATGGGTCTATATGACATGGTCGACAGTTCATATGATCGACACTCATTTGGTCGACAGTTCATTTGGTCGACAAGCAGATTTGCCCCTTCCCCAATGTTGTGCAACCCTGGAGTTGATATATATAGTTAGGGGGGTGTGGGGGGTGAAGCCCCCCACCTAAAATGCTTGTCGATCAAATGAACTGTCGACCAAATAAACTGTCGATCATTTGAACTGTTGACCATGTCATATAGACCCATATATATACATGTTGTATCTGTTTAGATTTTAATATATTTACACACACAGACATCTAGGTGTTGGTATACATTCTCTGTACTGTTGCATGACAGGACTGTATGATGTTTCTGAAAACATTGAATTTCTGTGTATCTGTCATGACTTAGTGGTACATCACTTTGTCTATGGTGTGCAGGGTCCTTGGTTTGAGCCTTGCAAGAGCTGTATATTTTGTTGCAGGGCAGAACATGGCCCGTTGGATACAGAGTGTTTAAGGCACTTTAAAGCAGTTGTAAGCAGGTTTGCGTGGGTTTGTGCGGAGCTAAGCATTGCCTACACAAGTTAAGCAATTTAGAAGCTAACTGAGTGTATGAAAATGTAGGCGGAGGTTAGGAGTGCTTACTGTCTCGCAAACCTGTGCAAAACCACTTAAAACTGCTTTAAAATGCCTTAATCACTCTGTATCCAACGGGCTGTATTCTGCCCAGCAACAAAATAAATAGCTCCTGCAAGGCTTGAAACCAGGACCCTGCATACCATACACAAAGAGATTTACCACAAAACCATGGCAGATATACATGACCTGATGTTTTCACAAACATATCATCCAGCACAATCAGTCAACAGTATAAGAAATGTATTAATATCATACCACACAACCTGTTAATGCAAGAGGTCTGGACAATGTGTGCCACAAGGAGGGTAGAAATAGGGATATATGTCAACTAATGCTCTAATACACTACAAATATTGCTAGTTACATAGTTATATGTATTAGAACACATATGTGTCAGCAATAGTTACTGACTTCAATGCTGCAATCATCTATGTCAATTGCCAAGAGAATGAGATACAGGCCAAAATATGAGCTGAACATGTATGGACATATGTACAGATATATATCTGTAAATGTAGACAGATAGACAGCTATATGTAGATATATTTATATATATATATATATATATATATATATATATATATATATATATATATATATATATATTTGTGTGTGTGTATGACTCATAAATAATCATATAACATCAATTGTATATAGATAAATATGTTCATATGAGTGTGTGTGTGTGTGTGTATATATATATATATATATATATATATATATATATATATATATATATATATATATATATATATATATATATATATATATATATATACATAGATAGATACATATATATAGATAGATAGATACATATATATAGATATAGCTATATGATATATATTTAGGTACATACACATATACACAGACAAAAGGTATTAGTAGCCTTACATATGTAGAACTAGTGTGGAAGTATTGGGTGCAAAGTATATCCCTCAGGCACAAGCCCTTTAACTGCCACCTGTAAATTGTGTAGTGTGGCCACCATTCCCACAAATGAGAGTACTGACATTAAACATATACCCACCCACAATTCAAAGGAAATGACACAACATGCATTTTGTATGCATACACAGACAACCTTTATTTGTGTACTATACAATAATGTATGCCAGTACGTAAACCACTAAAGTTTGAAATATGTAATCAGTGATGAATGCAAGGCCTACACAAAACAGTAGATAATAGCAATGTGTATATATACCATACTCTGCTGTCCAGGCCAAGGCCTTCAATTAGTACAAAAGTAAACACAGGATTTGCCTTCAAGATATGTAACAATCAACAATTAGAGATGTAGTTCAGCAGCCTCCAATTACACCCTGTAGCCAAGCCCTAGGGGGAAAATTAGCACTTGTGTTAATGTCACAGTATTTTGTACATAACATTGCTTAACCTAACATCTCACTATCACACTGAATAACCCTTGTTTTAACAGTTATATCCCTGAAAAGGTGTCACAGCCTAGGTTAATGGCATTGACCCCCCCACACCATAAAAGGCTGTACAAGGTCAAGGAACACTGTGTACCACACACTTACCTCTGGAATGTACAAGGGCACATATGTGTTTTCCAGCTGTTGCCCCCACATATATAGCCTTGGCCCAACAGCTGGTGTGGGATTCCATGACATGACTGGGATGATAGCATTAATGCTAGCGGTAAATAATGATAGGCAATTACCTAACAACCCCTTTCTGTATCACAGCAGGACAAAGACTGGCATATAGGTGGAGGACAGAGGCAGGAACATAGGTCCATATTTGACTTAATGCTGTTACACACCCTGGAAATTGCTGGTGTTACAGGATTTGTTGCAGCATACCCTTATGCAGGAATATGACATTGAAATACAAATGGATGTAGCCATGTACTGATAGCACTCAACAGAAAGAATGCCACTGATATATCTGGGACAATACCTGCGTGGTGCACAAACAAAACCTAACAGCCAATCCCCCTGGTATCATATGGATAGGCCCACACTTGAAAGCTATGCAGACAACATTTCACGCAAAAGTACCATGTACATAGAAACCCTGTAAGACCAGCAAGATACAGATCACACAACAACACTACTCACACTGTCTGTAGGTCTGGAACCTTACCCAAATGTGTATTTGGGATGCTGAGGTGGGGTAGTCGGTATATATGGGGAGGTAGGTTGGGTAGGTTAACAGACAAGACAAACAAGAGGTATACAGGAGCAGTATATGACACATGTGGGGGGTAAATACTTGGATGGGGAGGGGTGTTCGGTAGTTGCAAGCCCATGAGTCCCCGAATGGAAACAGTGGGACTGAGGTCCCCACCCAAGGGCAGTCATCACTGCACCTTCACGGCCCCAAAGGTGGCTGTGCTGGGGGCTGTGTAGGAGGGGCAGGCTCACCCTCTAAGTGCACCACTCGGCCCTCAAGCTGGCATTGCCAGTCTTGAAACTCCAAATCGAGCTCCCTACACACCATGGCCCAGACATGTTGATGGGTGATGAGTTCCCCTCTGCACCCACTCCTAGGGGGGGGTGAACCCCATCCCCTGCGGCGGTTCCACCTGAAGGTGCCACAGGGCCCACAGAGGAGGAGGTCCAAGGCTGGGCTCCAGATGTGCTGGTGCCCAGTGCCATGGCCAGCTGAGGTGGGACAGGTGGGTCTGCTGGGACCGGCCTTCTCAAACGAGTTATGTTTTAGCAGGTTTATGACAGATATGGGTTAGTAACAGTCAACAGCATTCAAGATTAGTTATAACAGCATGCATAATTATTCCCATTAACCCAAAACACCAGATTTAACACAGTTGCACAGCAAGCAGAACACATGCATATATGGAACAACAGTGGCCATTACAAGAGCATGCAGGTTTCATAGATGGCAACAGGCCATCAATATGGGTGTATTTTAACATGGCACATGCATAGAAACAAATGTGAATATTTATAAACCATTAGGACATATGTCCCAACAAAAGTTTGGAGTGTACACATACCAGTTGAGGAGTGTCATTGGGTTATTTTGCACATATGGTTGGGTGAGAGAGAGAGTTCAATTAACAACTAATATAGCCTTGTAGTTTTCACAACATTCTTAGTCACTGCAGTGATCTTTCCATTACATGTATTATTACACTACCTAGTAGCCTTATATTGTACACTGGTATGTTCATAGATTATTAAATACTTGACCTGTGTCTTACATGCAGGCATGACAAGATGCAGGTGTTAATGCAACTTATGTTGAGAATTGCTGTCACACACTTTAGGTGAGGTGCTAGAATGAAAGGTTTGTTTTCATATACATTCTATGACTATATGCACGTTTGATTATCAGTTATATGTCATTAATGGCTGCCTACATTTCTTGGATCATCCCACTGATTTTCCAGGGGAACAGGGTACCAGGCATGTGATATGGGCCATTTATCTGGACATGCTGAACAGATGGGAACAGTTTGGGGGGAACAGTTTGGGGGTATGAATATGCATACAACTTTCAATTTGAACATTCTAGCAATTTCTGTACAGTTGTTGGGTGTAATTATGCATACAGCTTTCTATCTGAACATTGTAACAAAATCTGAACAGTTGTGGGGTATGGTTATGCATACAAATTAGTAACACACCCAGGATTCAAACCCCTGCTGTGTGTGACAAAAAAATTATAGAAAACATCACAGTACGCTGTGCTATCAGGGAATTGATGTAAAGCTTTCTACTTTCTTCTGTCTAAGTCTCCCTCACTTGTACAATATGACTGACATCTTGGCACTTCCAACATTGTTATGCAGGACTTCATACACATTTTATCTGCATACCACAGTGTGGGTGAAATTGCTTAAAATACAACAGTACTATTTATAGTATGCAACAGTTCACCAACATATGAAAAAAGAGTAAACAGAAGCACTCCAGTTATACCTTTATTCACAGACTATTGCACATTTATTTCTACTGGTACAACACTTTTTAAGGCTCTTATATTTATTTGTTATGACAGTACATGCAGACTAATTACTAACCTGCCTTTGCAACCTAGCATCATGG
Source organism: Protopterus annectens (assembly GCF_019279795.1). Taxonomy (NCBI): domain Eukaryota; kingdom Metazoa; phylum Chordata; order Ceratodontiformes; family Protopteridae; genus Protopterus; species Protopterus annectens. Next base: position 1,649,991,961 of record NC_056739.1, on the reverse strand, counting down.
GCTTGCTGGTTCACAGCCCGGTCATCTGCAGCTGTCAGAGAAATACAGTGATATTTAGCCATACCTATCCATAGTATACACAAGCTAGGTGATTATTTACTACTTAGAATGAGTACTTACTCAGTACTGGGGCATTTGGCATCTACCAAGACTACTGGATCCACTGTTCCAGTACATCCTCCCTCTGTCACTTCAGGTCAGCATGGTGGTGCCTGACCTGTTCACCAGTCCGGGGGATACCTGTGGCACTGACGATGTCACGGGCAAGACTGTCCCATGCCTCCACTTTATACTGCGAGCCCTGGTACTGGCCCTGCAGTAGTCTCTGCTCATGGTGTTTTACCAGGAGCCATACCATGAATTTTGACTCCTGGATGCCCCAGCGCTACGCTCTAAATTGAGTGCCTTCACCCACACCAGCTATTCTGCCTGCAGTAGGAAGCTTCAACCAGTTATGAGAAGCATTCCCACCTGTGGGGTTTAAATATGGCCAGTTTCTTGCACTTTCCTGTGATTGGCAGGTTTTGAAAGGACTAAGCTATGGGCACACCTGCTTACATAAGGTTGGCACTGCTTAAATAGTTATACCATTAGGCAGATTGAATTGGCTCCCCTACACATTGCTTACACTTACTAACTTGAGCTGTGCTGCAGTTAGCATTGCTTAATAGTTAATTAACACTATATTTGCCATTTAGCAGTGATTTATTCTTCAATATAGCTTATATATGTGTCTGGTATCTGTGATTCATGTGTACATACACTGTATGGGGACCTGGGGACTTCTACACTTTATTACAATAACACCACAGATATATGCTTACTGCAGTACTCTAGTTCACATATTTATGTTCTGTGGCAGGTTATACAACATCATACTGTACATAGATTCAGACCACATGTTTGGTTTGATTTTCCTGTGGTGAGGATTACTTTGCTGATACCTCATTTATATGCATTGCTATGATGGCTTAGTGGTTAAGTACTGTGACTGTGGTGTACAGGGTCCTGAGTTTGAGCCATGCAGTAGCTTTTTATTTTGTTGCTGGGCAGAACACGGGCCATTGGGTACAAAGTGATCAAGGCAATTTAAATCAGTTGTAAGCGAGTGTGCGCGGGTTTGCACAGAGCTAAGGAATGCTAACCTCTGGGTACAGTTTCTTACACTCAGTTAGCTCCTTCTTTGCTTAATCTGTGTGGCAATGCTTACCCCCACCCAAACACACTTAAATATGCTTACTAGTGCTTATATATGCTTACTATAGCTTATTTGTGCTTAAACCTGATTACTAGTGCCTTATTCATTATGACACTGACACTTCACATGTTCATTTAATGCAGTACTCTGGTTCACATTTAAATGTTATTTAGTAGGTTATACAGCAAAAAAAGTCACAAAATGTTCATATACAGATTTCACATAGAAGATGGAATGTGCTGCAGTGGGACTTAAACCGGGAGTGCCTGCTCATTAGGTGGATGTTCTGACCACTACACTATTGCTGTGCTGCTTCATTTGCATATATCTTCTTTGTTATCCTCTTCAGCCTTTTAAACTGCTTTAACCATAGCTAAGCGATGGGCAAACCTGCAAACCTACGGTTATTTGTACTCAGGGTTTTAAAAAAATAAAAATAAAAGTGTTTCTTCATTTTATTTGTATGTACTGTTCCTGTTGTACACATTGGGGACTGTTGGTGGGGATATGTAGACACCAATGAGCGGTCTTGCTCATTTATTTACAGTTTCTGCTGTTCTACTTTGCAGGGGCATGTTTATTCTGCTCTCAGACACGCCACCCGCACTTGTCCACACTCCTTGTAGGATTAGGAGGTCAGACAGCACACATCCATTAATATGCATGGCACACTGCTGTCCGCCTCCTACAGTGCCACTTTTGTGCAGGACTAGATTAGTCCTGCACGGAAGATTAGTAAATCCGGGGGAATGTCTAAAACTAAGGAGTTTTCTGTATTGTCTCTAAGAAGAAATTATTACTAGTCTTGAAATGTGAAGAGATGTAATTGTTTTATAACTTCCAGCATCTGCCAAAGATCTGAAGTATATGTATTTTCACAGTTAGATGCGAAACACTGCTAGCTTCCAGCAGTGGGGGTTTCACCTGGGATAGAGTCTGATGACAAGAAATTATGTCATTCTGCAAGCTATCCCAGCAGTAATATTTGAGATATTAATTTAAGAAGTCTCTTAGAGAGACACAGCATTCTGTATTCTGTCTTGGACCTGACAACAACTAAAGAAGATCCATTCACCACATTTGCCTTGCTCTTAAGTAAGTTAACTAGGGTATAGTAATTTTCTTAGATTCATTCAGGAATATAGTGAAGCTTAGTTTAAATATTTTTCTTCATTTATTTGAGACTGTCCTGCAATGTTGTTTTAAGTATTTCCTGTGATTTTGAACTCTTATGTCACTGTGAATATATATTTAGTATTGTCTTGTTCTTTTATTATTTATTATTAAATATATACAACCCTTTCATTGTGGCTGACCTGTCTAGAGATATTCAAGTTTTGAGAGTACTTGTATATCTATTTGTTGACACTGTATGGGCCACTCCTAATACCAGTGCTCTTGGTCAAACTATCATTTGTATTAATATTACACAGTAAGATTGGACACCCTTTGTTAAGGGCCTAAAAGTAGCTGATAAGGAGTTATCTGGTGGCAGTGATAACTACCTTATAGTCTTGGCAAAAGGGGGGCTTGGCTACTAAACCTGTGCAAGCCTTTCCCATGTGTGGAATTGTGTGTATGTGTGTGTGTGTGTGTGTGTGTGTGTGTGTGTGTGTGTGTGTGTGTGTGTGTGTGTGTGTGTGTGTGTGCGTGTGTAAAAATCAAACCTCAAAGAATGTGTGTGTCAGCTACTTGGGCAGGGACACAAAGGACTGGTTGGACAGAGAAGAAGATGAAGGTCTTGGCTTGGCCAATCAGCTGAGATCTTAGCTGTATAGCTGTACCAATGGGGAGTTTTATTGGGGATCTGGAGAAAGAGGGAGAAACCAGCCCCAGACTGACTGTGCTCTCTGTATGCCCTTAAGGGAAACTGCACTTGATGCAGAGAGCTGCATCTGGAAATGCTGTGCGTGTACTTGTCATACTCCCAGTGTACATCCTCCATTGGTGCCAGTAGTGAGGATAGAGGCTCCTTGCTTACTGGTCCAGTGGTGGGGCATCACAATGACTATGAACTGTCATTCAGTGAATGGCGTTACTGACAGACATTGCTGCACAATACCAATTGCTGTGCAAAGAATGAAACAAAAAAACAACTTAATAAAAATATTCATAAATCATTGTGAAGATTTCTCAACTTTGTTGGTTTGGCCAAATAAAATGATAATAATAATCATCCCTACTATCACATAAGTGAATATGTTAGACTTCTTTGAAATGGTCACTAAGGCAATGGATGAGGGGAAAATGGTGCATAGATCTACGTAGATCTGGCTAGTTCATTGGATATAATACTCCACAAGGGCATTGTTGCAAATGTACGGAACTAGGTATGAATCCCTTTATAACATACTGGCTAGCTAGCTGGCTGACTGACAGGACCCAGGAGGTTAGAATTGGTGAGACCACCTCCACAAAGAGGCCAGTCACCAGTCTAGTCCCCCTGGCCTCTGTACTAGGCCCACTATTCTTTGGCATCTACTTCTGGGATATCAAAGCCACTGTCAAGGCCTCTGGGTAACCAATTTTGTAGATGATTTCAAACTGGGAGGAGTCATTGAATCACACCCAAGATGAGAACACCCATCAGGAAACTCTAATACAGACAAATGCTTGGTGCCAAAGCCATGTCTTAAACCTCAATAAGAAGAAATGCATTATAGTACCTTTTGGTAAGTCTGCCACCCCCAGGTAACTACAGAATCAATAAAATACCCTTAAGAGTTGATTCACTAGGGATTGTGTTAGCAATAAAGAGTTTTTATCTTTGATTGCTGGCTTCATGGTGGATTTACATTTTGTCTGTGCTTGGTTGTTTTGGAGAATCAATAAAACACCCTAAATAGTTGATTCACTAGTCAGAGATGTGAAAAGTCATGCTGATAGTAACTTAGCCTTTGGCCAACATGTGCCAAGGCAGTAAGAAAATCCTTCTTACTTAGCCTTTGACCAACATGTGTCCAAGGTAGTAAGGAAATCCTTCTGTGCTACTCAAATTATAAGTAAGGGCATGGCATCTAGGTCCAGAGAGGTCATTGTATCACTGCACACAGCTATCATCAGACTCATCATAGAGTATAATTCCACATTTGGTAGGTACCTCACCAGACACATGCAGCAACTGGAATGTCTAGAATGGTTCTTTACAGGAAAAAAATACAGGCATAAAAATGTCCTGTGCTGAACACCTCAAAGCCCTGTTTCTTTACTTGGCATCATATGCACTTCTGGAGGTGATCTTTGATTGGCATAACAGGCATCCATGGACCCTTTTTTGATGAACATTTTGCACATCTGCAAAAAATAGCATCAGGACTACTATATTAAAACATCTAAATTTTGCTTGCAACATAAATAGGGTATGTTGCGGAGCCAGATATGTTTCTCAGAGAATTTCCATTCTATGGAACAAGCTCCCCATACATGTGAAGCTGAGCTCCTCCTTGTCCCTATTTAAGCACAACTTGGATCAGTGAATAGATAATTAGAAATTCACTCATGGAATGGGATCCTACATCACTGATGGACAGAGGTAGTCAGTAAATCACCCCTATATGAATCAAATTTGTGGGTAACTTGTAGGTTGCATGGCTAGGCTTATAAGAGCCCTACTGGTCATTAGACTAGTTATACCTATGAACCTATAGCACTTTCACAAGATTTGAACACTGCATCTGTGGCATTAAAATGAGACATTAACATGATGAACATGTTTTGCCACCCGAATATTTAGCAGGGAAAGTCAAGCCTATGTTCTTACCATTGTACTTCTCAAATCTACAGTTACTCTACACTATACTCATAATATTACACAGCTGGTATTCATCCTCTCACTGAATAACTGTGTAACTGTGATCATTGCAGAGCTAAGCATGGTAAATATGGGAAGTTACAAACAACTGTCTGCAAGGTGAGGGTTTCTGATTTCAGTTTTGCACATTACTTAATTGTTTTGCCTTTGCACAATGAATGTATTACATTTTGTCATGAGTATGAATCTTTCTTTCTAAGTTGTTAATATGCTATGAGTTACACCCACTTTCTCATCACAGGCAACTAATCTTCTGACAAGAAAGTAACCAAAGTGTGTATCAAGACTGTTTCCTAATTAAGGAAATATACCTTAAACCTTATCAGTAAATCTTTTCTGTCTGACACACCCTCTCTAACTGTACATCTCATTAGCAGAGGTGCTAAACAAGTAATTGAATGTGTAAAGCTGCTAATGATTCATGCTTTCTAGGTATTACCTTGTTAAAAGTCTTAATGATCACTTATATACTGATCAGGTGTATGCACAGCATCATGTAGGTACTAACACAGTGTTTACTGCCACGCATACTGAGAGGACTGAGTGAGTCAGGAATAATAATTTTGAAGCCTAATTAACATATTTAACATGCACACTGGGTTCATCTACACAATATAAACAAGATCTGTGGCTATGGAATTTCCACTGTGCTAGGGAAGACTGCTTGGTTTTCCAATTGCTGCCAAACAAACTTGCTGACAATTATTGATTTCAAATACATTTAAGATAATTACCTGAAATCTTTAAAGGTATGCAATGTTCTTGACCACTAATCCTTCATATTTACACATTGATAAATTATTTAAAATGATTGCTGTCTAACCTGATAAAGTTATATTTTTTTAATTAACCCTTACTTGCATTTCAAGTCACCATCCCCACAAGAGGAGAAAACATACTTGATCTCATCATCACGAACATGGGATCAAAATGTTCAACACCGGAAGTATACCCCTCACTGGTGAGATCAGATCATAAACTAATCTCGCTGGAGGTCCTCATCCCGCCCCCACCTGAAACAAAAAAGACCACAGTGAAAAACTTCTCAAAAGCCGATTTCACACTTCTAAAAACTAGTGTGGTCTCCTTTAAGGTCCCTGAGCCAGTGGTAAACATTACTCAAACCGCTGAATCACTTACAAATGCCTTCTACCAGCACCTACAGGACTGCATGGATCAGGCAATCCCAAACAAAACTAAGACTCTCTGTACCAAAGGCAAGCGTCCAGTCTGGTGGACCCCAGCCATAAACAAGCTCTACAACAAAAGGAGGAAGCTACTACAAGATAGAGCAAAATCCTTGAAAGGTAAGACACCTTTGATCATTATAAGTAAAAACTAAGAGCTCTCATAAAATCATCCAAGGCAAATTTTGAGAGAAAAATCGCCAAGGACTCTAAAGAGAATCATAAGGCCTTCTTTAGCTATGTTAGAAACCTAGGAGGAAACTCCCAGATATGCTCAGAATTAGTTCAAAATGATGTGAAAATTACTGAACCTACACACATTGCCAACATACTGGCTGACAGGTTCAGTGCAAACTCCCCCAAAAGGAGAGATATCGATTCCAGAGGATTGTAGGGCCGCAAACATCTCCAATGCCCAGGTGACAACGGCCCTCACTAAGGCAAAAAACACAGCATCCATGGGACCGGATGGTGTCCCCGGCTGTGTGCTTCACGAACTCAATGAGGAATTAAACCCACAGTTAGGACAGCTGTTTAATCTTAGCCTCACCTCAGGATACGCACCCAAGGAGTGGCGCACGGCGACTGTGGTCCCACTTCATAAGGGCGGTGCCTCCACAGACCCTGGAAATTACCACCCCATTAGCTTGACAAGCCTTATCTGCAAAGCCATGGAGAGGATCATAATGGAACTCATAAATAAAGACATAGGGAACTTGCAGACTTTGGATCCAACCCAGTTTGGCTTTGTCAAAGGCAGATCCTGCCTCTTAAACTTGGTTGACTTTTTCGAGACTGTCACCAAGGCCATTGATGAGGAAAGGCAGTCCATACAGCCTACCTCGACCTGGCAAAGGCCTTGACACAATACCCCACTCAGGTATCATCGAAAAACTCATCAGCTTGAATGTAAACCCATACATCACAAGATGGGTTGCAAACTGGCTAAGTGACAGAACCCACAGGGTCAGAGTTGCTGGAGCCATGTCAGACTCAAAGCCTGTCACAAGTGGTGTCCCACAGGGCTCAGTCCTGGGTCCACTCTTGTTCAGCATCTACTTTTCTGAAGTACAAGCAAACACAGGAGGGTTATGGCTGACAAAGTTTGCAGATGACTGCAAACTGGGCCATAGTCGAAAACACATCTGACACAGATATCCTCCAGAAGGGCCTCACAGAAATGGATAACTGGTGCCAGAGCCATGGCCTGAAGTTAAACGCCAAAAATGCATAGTCATACCCTTCGGGAAAAACAAGGTTACCCCTAGCTACCATATAGGTGGCAATCCACTGAGCACAGAAAAGTCATCAGGGATCTGGGGACCCAGGTTGACAGTAGCCTTCGTTTGACACTCATGTTGCTAAAGTAGTTAGGAAAACCTTCTATATCGCCCACCTGTTCTTGAAGGGATTCACATCTAGATCAAGGGAGGTCATCCTCCCCTTGTACTCATCACTCAATTGACCTATGATTGCGTACAATGCCCGTTCGGAATGTATCTGACCAGACACCTGCTGCAGCTTGAAAGGCCCCAAAAGTTCCTCACCAAAAGGATAAAGGGTCTCAAAAATATGTCTTATGCTGCCCGACTGAAAGAACTCCAGCTCTATTCAGTCTCATACCGCTTGCTCAGAGGTGACCTGTGCCTGACATATAAGGCCATGTCAAACCCAGATTTGATGAATATGCTTCACCTCAAAAATCTAGATCCCTCAGAACCACAAGGGCGGGAGACTTAAACCTTGACACGGTTATAAATAGAACGTGCTGGAGGGACAGATTCATCACCCAGAGACTCCCTATGCTGTGGAACAAAATCCCGGTACATGTGAGGCAGAGCACCTCTCTGGCCTTGTTCAAGAGGAATCTTGACCAATGGATGGGAGATTGCAGATATACCCCAGGGATTACTTCAGTGTCACTGCTTGACAGAGGCACAGCAAAATGATAGGCATAGTTTTTATTCAAACTAAAGGGGTGGCGAAAGCCACATAACTATGGGCTAGGCTTATAAATGCCCTTGGGCAGATAGCCTAGTATGAACCTATGAACCTATGAACCTATGAAATAAGTGGGGTTGGGCAAGATCCATAGATGTTTAGACATATATCTGAACTATAAAACTATGTGGTCTATTGTTAAATTGAGCAACTGTTTTCTGCTTATGCAGTTCTATCTGCCCATTAGTTGTATGTATATATGTGTGTGTGTGTGTGTGTGTGTGTGTGTGTGTGTGTGTGTGTGTGTGTGTGTGTGTGTGTGTGTGTGTGTGTATATATATATATTTTTTTTATTATGGACATGAACTGAGTTTGTTCATTTCTGTAGTTATTTTTTATCATTTTGGGAGGATGCATATGGGGACAGTTCATGGATTACATTGTAATTATCAGAATTGTTTGCACAGAGATGCAATGCCTGCAAAAAGGAACATACTGAAATAAACAAACTTTTGTTATTGCAGTTATCCCCTACATGTATTTCTCAGATGTCAGGAAACATCCCTAGAATATTCTAATATGAATTCTAATATGAATAAATTGTAAAAGCTTATGTGGGTTAAATTGTTACATTCAGTAGCTGTCCTCTGCTTATGCTGTTCTATCTGCCTAGTAGTTGTACATATTGTTCTGTATGCGTTAATCCTTTTGGGGGGATGCATTTGGAGATATTACAGGTTTTGCATTGATATTTTCAGAACTGTTTTGTATGATGATACGAGATGCCTGCATAATGAATATTTGCTCCCCATATGTATATCTGCCAGTAAACCAAACCATATGTATGTAGTTTTGTCTGATATCATTTGTTTGTATCACAACAAAAGAAGGGCCAGCCTTACATAAACCACCCTTCTCAGCTGCTAAGAATAAGGTCATAGTAAAAACCCTCTGTCTCCATGGGGCATGAATCCTAGATTCACATACAGCAGACAAGACCTTCCATGAGTCTTGTGACAGGCAGACAATGGTATGAATCTTGTGCATGGCTAGGGCTGTGACTACATGACTGTCAGACATAAAGCTAGCAATACGATTACTGAAACATCATTCACTGAGCTGGAGGAGTTCCTATCAACTTTAAGGGATCCAGGCAATTCAGAATCGTTCCACAATGTGGTGCTGTACGTTAGAGCAGAAATTAAGGACAACCAGAGGATGTTCCTGGTATACTATTCAGATATATAAATGAGTTAATATCAATTTCTATTACGTTGTCTTAAGTCATATGCTTATAAAACCTCTACCAACTGAATTTTTCATGTCTAGGGACATCTGGCATTGAAGTACATCGACCACCTGCACATGGCATTTGCACATCTTTTTGTTATTAGCATATATTCCATAAAATTATTGCATTTGCTTATACAGTTCATTTATTTTGATGTAAGTATTGTATTGCATTTATCTTTTATTTCCTTTTTTCTGCTTTCTTGGTGCATTAACAAGAGGGCCTGGCATCAGTTCTGTGGACCTCACCCCACCTGATGTTAGAGGCTTGGTTGCCTTTGAAAAGGGTGGCAGTGATGAATAAGCACACTCTGGGTTTCAGAGGCCATGCCTGACATGGAGATTGTGGCTTCCACATCCCCTCCCTACAGCATGGGCTCAGTCATTATGCCTACACATATCCATTACACAAATCCATCTGAGTTGTTGATGGGAACATAGTAAACCAAGGGAGTGTGGTTGCTCCAGTTGCAAAGCTGGCAGAATCTACCTTCTAACCTTCATGAGTGTAGTACCACACAGGGTTGATAGAAGAGTTTCTCAGAGAAGGTATGCTTACTGCCATCCCTATGATGTTGGCGTGCCAGTATTTGTGACCCAAAGTATATGCAGGGCCTTCCTGGAGGCGCAGACAAGTTTCACCAGTCCCTCGAAAAAGATAGAGTACTGCATGTTGTGCATTCTGAATTATGAGACTGCATGGACCACGTGTGTAACTCCCTGGATAGGATTAATGACACACTAGAATGTGCAGTGTCTGTTACAAAACATCTGCTGAAGGAGGAGCAACATCCATGAGGCTGAACAGCCAGTACATTGTGAAATGTGAATCAATGTGGCCATAGATGAATCAGAACCTGCTCCCACAGTGGTACTACTTCTACTGCTACATCTGTGGTGGTGGGGTCCTCACCCAGACATGATTGTCTACATAGTCATGGGTGCAGTCATGATGACTGCTCATCCAGCAGACATTTAAATTTAGGGAGCACTCCCACCTCTAGTCATAGTCATGGAACTAAAAGTGTGACTCCTATCAGAGGTAGTTCACATGGTCAGGAGTGTTAATGGTGAACTGAATCCACTACCTGTCAAAAATACCAGGGTGTAGTGCTAGCATAAATGCTGTGGCTATGTTCCTACAAGTCTGTGCAGAATGCACCTCATGTTGATAATGACATCTCACGTGCAAACAAAACATTCTTCAAAACTGACTTTTTTTTACATTTGGAGGTACTAACCTTGGCAGTGCATACTTGCTCTGACCTCATCTCTTATATGCACACTTTTTTTTTGTGTCAGGCTTGCTCTCCTGTAAGTCCTTCCTCCCAACACATACTGTGTAAATTATGACAGCTGTGCCCTGCCCTTTTTAAAGTCTGTGATTTAGGGTTGTCTAGGTCTTATTCGCATAGTGGGCAGCAAATGCTTGTTTAGTCAAAAGTCATGTTTTCATTAGGATATGTAATAATTTGCAATTTTATTTGGTCTGCTGAATTTCAGTTGTGCTATTACTTGTAGCTGTCATAGTACTAGTACTTGCAGTCATACTATTAGTAGTAAGGGCAGTATTACTTATATAGTACAGCTTCCGCAGTCACTTGTACAGATGATGCTGAGATTGCTCTCACCCCTGTTGGGATATCTGACTTGGGCTGTTAATGCCAGTTGCCCATAGTGAGCAGGCAGTGCATGTTTTTGGCAAGTACATGTTTTCTTTGTACTGCAGGATTGCAATTTGTCATTTGTGCCATTAATTACCTTTTCTTCTGTTGTCATAAGGGGGTTGTATTGATATTTTGATTATCTGCCATTGTAGATGATTCTGACATTGTTTTACCCTATGTGGGGTGATTTAACATTGGTCTGCTTATGCTTGATGCCCAACGTGACAACATAAAATGCATACGCAGTTAAAATATTTTTGCTGCATTTGAATGCATCATAGTTGCTTTGTCTATATTTGCTTCATATATCAGTCATTTTTATAACATTCCTTCATATCTAATCATAACTGGATTTCACTAAATGCTTGTTTCTGTTTGTGTACTGTGCTATATGTTCATTAGAGATTCATCATTCAACTTTGTTACACTTGCTGAGAAGTTGTAGCCTGGGGTTGCCTGTGTCTGATGCTCCCAGTAGTCTGCCATTACATGGCTATGCAAGGCCTAGTTTGCTTGTATGCATCATTGTTGCTGTTTGTATCTGTTTAGCTCTTGTTTAATTAAATGGTGAGTGTGTGTGCAATTCACTACCTGTTAACCAGTGCAATGGCATATTGTGCATGTTTCTGTCTGCCATGATCATCCACAACTGTTGGTTCCTCATCTGATCCCTTATCTGTCTAGGCTGGCCATATCTCTGGTGCTGGGAACTGCAGTCCCTATCCTGGGAACCCTACTGCTACTAGTTTCTAAGTATCAAACATAACAGTAAATACGACACCAATAGTAATCCAGAGACTGAGGTTTATTGAAGCGCTTTTCGTTTGCAACTGTTTGCAAACTTCATCAGAATAAACTCGTACTCCATTCATTTCAATTTATACAAAAGTCATAATTGAATAATTAACCTAGCTCATTAATTGGTACTAAACTTTAAAAACATAGTAACATAAAAAGTGCCAATAGGAAACTCACATAATGTTATAAGACAATGTACTAATAAACATATGTAGCTGCATTAAATATATAACTAGTTACTCTTTAAAATACTATCTCATTTGTTATTTATTAAGGTCATAATAGTATAGAAAATGTAAAACATAAATATTAAAACTAAAAATAAAAATAAAAGTCTCTGGATTACTATTGGTATCGTATTTACTGTTATGTTTGCTGCCTGGTTTAACAGCGTATGATTCTACCACTTTATTTGGTGTTCTAGCAGTTCGTGGAGCATTCCTTGGCTTGGTTCAATTTTTTTCCTGTTGTTTTTTCTAGTTTCTAAGTATGTTATATAAGATGGCACAGTCAGTATTTTGGCAGGGGTGGCAGGGCAATTTTGCAGTACACCTTCAGATGCATCCATAGCTGGCTTTAGGCACCAGTGAACCCTGTGGTTGAAGGGGAATCCCTGGCCCTGGGGGTCCCCAACCACAGCAAAGTTATCTTGTCTTGATATTTTGTAACATGTCAGTCAAACCAACAAAAGCTAGTTCAGCAATCTTGTGTACTTAACAAACCAGCTGGGTAATAGTTTTTATTTATATCTCTTTAAAAATTCAAATATATCTCAGATTATAGTAACAGTGTTGTGTCAAGCTGCAGGCTTTACAGTTCCTGTAAATATTTTACCGCTGGCGTAGTGCCCCTGGTTTAGTTAAATAATACTGGTGGACATTCTCTGCACTAAAACTAACAACATAGCTAACGTTTGGTATCTGCAATACCCATGGCTACAGGATGACCCCTTAGTCATCCTTGACTGTGTGGGGGCCTCACAAAACCTGCTGCTGGTTGGGGATAAATGAAGGAAAACTGTATTAATATTCCGAGTAAGCTCTTTAAAGGCACATGGCTGCAATATGATCCTGTTAGGTTAAAGCTGATAATGAGCATCAGCAAGGTAAGCATTAGAGATCAGCATCCCAGAGTGATCAATCTCAGTGCATACCTTGGATTTTAAGAAGAGCTGATGCCTCCAATCTTCAGGGATGGTTTTCTCTATAACTCTCAAAATTTTGCTCAATAAATTTGAGCAAAGCCAAAAATAATAGCAGAATAAAGGCTCAAAATCAGGAAGACATTTTAAATATAACTATATTTCACTTAAAAAATTAAAAGTTAACAGAGTAATACACTTTGGATCAGCATGCATTTTTGAATAATAAGTATGAAACCCTGATCTTTGGATTTATTGATTGTCTGTAATGCTAAATGATTTACCAGCAAATTAAACTTTTATGAGTGATGGAGCAAAATTATGAGACAAAATCAGGGATGGTCAGGGACAGTGACAAGTATACATTGCTCCTCAATGAGGAAAATAAAAGTGACTTACACCTGCTGCCATTTGACTGCTAAACAATAGTCACTTATCTGGTGTGACAGCACCAGTATAGCACACTGTATTATTTGCTGAAATAAGAACAAAACTAGTATTGCTATGGTGTATGTTTGTTTGTGTATGTAAAAAAAATCACAGATTTTTATCTGTGCACACACCCAGTAATGCCAAAACACATATATTACTCTTCTGGGTATAAGCAATCATGTAATTAACAAGTAATCGTATTTATAAAATAAGGCATAAAATATATTACAGAACATTCAGACAATTAGATCTCCTAGATGTCTGGTGGCCCCTACTCTTCAGACTGTCTAAATTGATTTTGACTGGGACTTAGTGGTGGCTTCTGCTCGCAGTAGGTGCTGTAGGTTTTGTGGGGTATTGGGGATTGTGTGGTTATTATTTCTTTAATTTTCATTACATTCAGACTTTGAGGTATGCACAGGAGGCCATTATAGCTTGTGATTTGGCTGAGAACAGTGTGGACATTATTTCTTTTACTTTTTTCATAGACCTCAGAGGTATACAAAGAAGGTCACAATAACTTGTGTATGGGGCTGTATATTGTCTAGGGGCGACAAAGTGGAATGCCTTACCGTAATAATTATTTTTGTTCCCTTTCCGGACAATCCTGCTTTCATCCCAATCTAACACCAGAGGGATGCATAGGCAGTGACTGTCTTTTTTGGGGGGAGGGAGGGTTAGGGAGGCAATTAGCATTCCCAGATAGGATCTGTGTATCTTCACAATAATTTGACTTGTTTGTTGTGAACTATTTTGTCAGCTTTGAGCATTAAACCTTGGGCATGACCTATGTTTTCCTTGAAAGAATAAAGTAAGGCAAATTATTTTCTTTCTCATGATTTCTGTTTAGGCCCCCGTTAGAGCATCCCAGAGCATCTATAACCCTATGGCTTCTGGAGTCCCAACTTAATTGAGTAATTTTTTAAATGGTTATTATTGTACTGTCTTAGTCAGGAAAGGTTTATTGAAAGGATGCAGGGAACTAAAATTGAATAGCAACACAGAATTTCTTTCCTTAATCATTATTTATATTCAAGCCATCACTTGATGAAAAAGTTGTTTACAAAAAAGACTTTAGAATGTACTTCAGAGCACATAGAAAATAATGGTTTCTTAAAAAGGTGAAAGAGTTAAGGCAAAATCTGAGAAAAGGAAGAAAAAAAATAATGTGCAAGGTGTGGGGGAACCCAAAATGGGGGAAACAGAGAGGAGCACTGGAGGATGTGTGTGTTGCATATATATATATATATATATATATATATATATATATATATATATATATATATATATTTATTTATATGTGTGTGTGTGTGTGTGTGTGTGTGTGTGTGTGTGTTGGGAGGATGAAACAGTAGGCAGTGCCTAGAGCACCATTTCACCTCAGTCCATTCCTGCTCATAGAGTTTTAATGTATCATTGTTGCAACAAAATGCAAATGGCTGTGAATATTTCTTTGTGAAACAGGCCAATATAGCGTGGTACATAAGCTTGTCATAATCTAAGGGTATGGTTGTTACAGGCCAGTTTGTATACACTACTCCTAAACGTTTGCAGCATGAACTAAAAGGCTCCTTAGGAGGAGAGTGGCAGTGACAGGGTGATACTTTGACTAGAAGTGCCCAGGGGACCCCAAACTGACATTTGCTGTGGGTCCTCAAAATGCTAACACTGGCCCTGAATGTATCTAGACAGTGGAACCATGATTTGAGTAGCCCAAATATATAATCAGTGATATTTCTAGTCTGTGAATGTGCAGTGTCGTAACCTTGTTCAGTGCGGTTGTGTGAGTTCCTCATAGGAGGCATAAGTGAATGTTCTAGTCCATATCCTGTATTCTCCTCTAGATGTTCTTGCAAAGTCACCCACTGAAAACCTTAGGTGCAGTTTACAAATAATTTTTATGTGGGAGTCATGGAAACTGCCAGTGTGAACTGCACACAAGTTATGGATACCGACTGACATTGATGGAGTGATTTGCCTTTTCTATTCACATACCTCCTTCCTATTGCATCATACTGGGCTTTTATTTCAATATGGGTTTAGTCAATAGTCCCCAGTTTCTCACCAAAAGGAACTGTAGCATAGAAATTTTGCATGATGGCAGCTCCCTCCTCTAGATACGTGGAAACCAGATATGCTTTTCCACATATTGCAGCATTGTGTTGAAGAACTTGTGAAACCCTCACTGTGTCCTCTGTAGGTCACTAAAAGGTCCCTGTAGCTGGTATAAGTAAAACTACACATACCTTAGTTTCCACTGGGATGAGTTCTCCATGATTCCCATAGGGCCTCAGATGAAGATGGCTAATGTCCTCCATTTCCTATGTAGTACTACTGCCTACCCTGTAACATTCTAGTGCTTCAATTTCATGTAGTCAATGGTTGGTCAAAAGTGATCTGAACACTCTACACCTTCTAGACTTACTTCTGGCAGCAGCAACTTGTGTAAGAACCTGTTGCAGATACAGGTTTATAGTGGCTGCATCAACTCATGACATTTTTTAAAGTTCTCCTGTGGCTGTATTGCAGCATATGTAGAAATTCAGAATTAAAGCGAGCGCTTCACATTCACTCTCATTTTATACATTTCTGAATTGCTCTGCCATAATTTTTTGTTCATTTGCATACAGCACATCTGATTATATTGTCATTAGTTTATTCTGCTGCTAAGCCTTGTTTTGCAGCCAACCATGACATGTACTGATGTTTATTGAATCACAAATTCCCTGTTTGCTGCTATTCACACCATACACAAGATTATCATAACAAGCAGTTGTTCATGAATCTGGAGATGAGATATACACTGACAAATTAGTTATAATTGCTGGGAATGTCTATACATGAAAATTACTAACTGTTGTTTGCTCATTGTTCTGATTGCTGGACTACTGTTATTTGTGTGAAGCAATCTGTGATATGCAGAACACAGCTGAACTTATTGCATAGCCACCATATTTATCACAATCAAATGAGTGAAGTGCACACAGAAGTGGGTTTATGTTCTCGTTGTGGGTGGGCGCTGTTTGTGTATGAATCTAACTGACTCTCTTGTCATTTTTTCAGTTTTAACCATCACTGATCTCACTTTTCAAGTGTGCTGTATATTTGTGTGAAATAAGATGACATACTTTGTTATTGTGATTTTTATTTTTTTATGAATCTGACATTTACACACTAAATCATTCGATAGGTACAGAGGTCATCTATGAATACAAGTTACTTATCCATGATGTTGTTTAATATTGCAATAACCCATGCCTGGGTGTGGGTAATGCTGGATTTACCCATGGTTGGTGTGGTTTGGTCACGAGGCGAAGCCCGAGTGGCCAAACAAAGCCAACCATGGGTAAATCCAGCATTACCCACACCCAGAAGTGGGTTATTGCTATGATACAATGGCATTATTTAAGAAAAAAAAAAATACTTTCTTAAATAATGGCATTGTATAATGCCTCCTTGCTGCCCTTCTGCAGCTGTCTGGTATTCTGCGGCAGTTTGGATGTACTGCGCATGCGTATGCCTACGCAGTACATCAGAGCTGTGGGCAAAAGCAACGGAGAAAGCAAGATCTCCGTTGCTTTTTACAAACTGTTTCGCTATGTTAAATGGGTTTAACATAGCGAGACAGCTTTAAAAAAAGCAACGGAGAATCTCTGTTGCTTTTTTTAAGCTGCCTCACTATGTTAAACCCATTTAACATAGCGAGACAGTTTTGAAAAAAGCAACGGAGAAAGCAAGATCTCCGTTGCTTTTTACAAACTGTCTCATCATGTTAAAGGAGTTTAACATAGCATGACAGCTTTAAAAAAAAGCAATGGAGAATCTCTGTTGCTTTTTTAAAGCTGTCTCGCTATGTTAAACTCGTTTAACATAGCAAGACAGTGTAAAGCAATGGAGATCTTGCGTTCTCCATTGCTGTAAAAAAAGAGTTATAGTAATGGAAAAAGTCCGGGTGACCGGACCTTTTTCCATTACTATAACTCAGATTTACAATGTGCACGCTGCCAATCAGCGTGCACATTTTTGAATATTAATGGGGGGGGGGTCATTGTATAATCACTGTTAAACAAAGGTTACTGACGTAGTATGAGAGGAGCAGTGTCAAAACAATGAATTTGCTGCAATCAGTGTAAAACCAATATTGTCATGTTTTATGATTTTGTATGTGTGTGTGTGTGTGTGTGTGTGTGTGTGTGTGTGTGTGTGTGTGTGTGTGTGTGTGTGTGTGTGTGTGTGTGTGTATGTGTAAGGGGCAGTTGCTGTGTATTTGAAAGTAACAAATTGTCTATAACTGCTTTTGATTTCTATCACGATTATAAGCATTACACATGATAAATGTTTATCTTTGGTAGTCTGGCAGGAACAGAATGTATGTGAAAATATCAGAACATAAGTACAAAGACACAGTAAGTAGCATTGCCATCCCACAGCAGATAACTTTCATTGAGTTCTTGGCTGTGTCTTCTTATGTGTGGAATTTGCTTACCCTCCCTGTATTAGCGTGAGTTTATCCATCATGTCTGTTTTCCTATAAAACCTTTTGAAAGATATAAATAAGAAATATGGACATGAGAAAGAAAGAGAGATCTGATATGGTGCAATATTTATGCAAAGGAGAAAGTCAAATTAATCAACACAAAAAAGCAGCCCGAAAAGTATTTGAAGAGAAATACATGCAAAGGTATCCAGATATGAAAAATTTCACAATACAAATATTAAGATCACAAACAGGGAATGTAGAATAGAAGATTAGTAAAGCAGAAGTTAAAAAAAATAAAAGTTGAAGTTATAGAATACCTGTGAAGTGAAGGATTTTGTGTAAAAAAGGTTATATAGGTTATATCACAGCTTGAAGGAATGAGTCCCCCAAGTAAGGAGAAACATGAGGAACAGGAGATATCTGAAGAAGAAATATGGACATGGGAAAGAGAAAGAGATTTAACATAGTGTGATATTTATGCAAAGGAGAAGGCAAAACTAATCAATACAAAAAGAGCAGCACCAAAGCTATTTGAGGAAAAATACAGGCAAAGGGAGCCAGATATGGAAAATATTACAATACAAAACATAAAAAAAAAAAAAAAAAAAAAAAAAAGAAAAGTAGAGAAGATTATTGATGGAGAAGTTAAAGAAATAGAAAGTGAGGTTATGGATTACATTCAAAGTGAAAGATTTAGTGTAGAAAATCTAACTTTGATAACATCACAGCATGATACAGGAATGGATCCCCAAATTAAGGAGAAATCAGTGGTGTGGGAAACAACTGACCAGTTGCCATATGAAGATACTTTGGAGCCTCCCATAGGAAGCCAGTACAAAATTCAGCTGAAGTTGCACAGCAAGGGAAGGAGCAGGAAATTGTGGCAAGTCTGACACAGTCAATGTTGTGTAGTGATAGGCCATTGAGTTCCCACATGAAAGAGCAATGGATGATACAGGATAAAACTGAAGAGAATATGGTACAGAAAGATGCTGTGGAACTTTCTATGGAATGCCTGCAGGAAATGTAGAACAAAGAACATGATCTAAGAGAAGAGTTGCTTCATTTAACATAGATGGACAAACACATTAAGATCGATGAAAGAACTAGATTACAAAAAGTCAATAAAACCCCAAAAGTTAGAAGTTTGATAAAACAAATGACACAGAAATTAGGACAGTTTATGGAGATTTGTGCAATGCAACTGAAGTAAATAGTGTATATTGTGCAGCTAAATTAATAACAGATAAAGTCTTACCACAAAAACACAGGGCAGTAAAGAAAAGGAAGGGGAGAAATCAACTGCCATCATGGAAGCATCTAATAGAGAAAACTATAAAGCAATTAAAACAAGTGGTGTCACTGTTAGAAGAGTATAGAAGAGCGAGCAAATCAATAAAAATACTTAGAAAGATATATGTGATAAAAGTAATGTGCGGTATTAGAACAGACCAGGATCTATTGTGCACCATCGCAAATAATAAACTAAAAAATATCAGCACAGGCAGAAAAACTTAGAAGATACACAGATAAATATAAAGGAAAAGTACAAAATAAACAATTTATTGATGACCCAAAAAGTTTTATAGAGAATTGGGAAACATGGCAACAGGAACTGAAGCACTACCAAAAGAAGAAGAAATAGATACATTTTGGAGAAATATCTTTGAAGATCCTGTAGAACGTAACTAAGATATTAAGTGGATGGAAGAAGTAAAGGAAAGAATAAGAAGCACAAATATAAAGGATATGAAGTGGGATGAGGCAACGGCCAGAGAGATTGAAACAAAATTTTAGTAAAATCCCTAACTGAAAAACTCCAGGCCCAGATGCAGTACCTAACCTCTGGCTAAAAGTATTGACATCTTTACATGAAGATTTATCCATGAATAAGAATTATTTATATGCACACCCTGAACAGACAGCAGCCTGGTTAACAACAGGAAAAGCAATGCTCATACTTAAGATCAAACCTGCAAACTATCTTAAAAACTATAAACCAATAATCTGCCTTCCAATGATGTATAAACTATACACTGGAATTGATGCTGGCAGAGTTTACAGTCATTTGGAAGAAAACTTAGTTATGGCAATCGAACAAAAGGGTAACAAAAGAAAATCATATGGAGCAAAGGATCCTTTGTTGTTAAATAATGTCATAATGCAGAGCTGTGAAAAGGGGAAGAATCTAAGTATGGCATGGATAGACTACAAAAAAGCATTTGGCAGTATCCTGCATTCATGGATAAAAGAGTGCTAAAATGTATAACATACACCATACACTGATCAATTACATTGCAGTGACCATGAAACAGTAGCAAACCACTTTGCAGTTAAGCTACGATAAAGGACAAATTTATTATTCCATGGATAAAAATTCAAAGGGGGATATTCCAGGGTGACTCTCTATCACTGCTGTTCTTTTGTCATTACCCTTAACCTATTAAAGTATAATCTGTCTCCCAGAAAACAACAAAATGTAAAGATTTCTCATCTCCTTTTTGTAGATAGGTTCATAGGTTCATAGGTTCATAGGTTTATACTAGGCTATCTGCCCTAAGGCATTTATAAGCCTAGCCCAAATTTTTGTGGCTTACGCCACCCCTTATATGAAAAAATACTGTGCCCATTAGTTTGTTGTGCCTCTGTCCAGCAGTGACACAGAGATGATTCCCCGGGTAAACCTACGATCTCCCATCCACAGGTCTAGATTTCTCTTGAACAGAGTCAGCGAGGTGCTCTGCCTCACATGGACCGGGATTTTATTCCACAGCATAGGGAGTCTCTGAGTGATAAATCTATCCCTCCAGCATGTCCTATTTATATCCGTGCTAAGGTTTAAGTCGCTTGCTCTAGTGGTTTTGGTGGATTTGGATTTTTTGAGGTGGAGCATGTCCATTAATTCCGGGTTGGACATGGCCTTGTATGTCAGGCACATGTCACCTCTGAGCAGATGGTATGCGACTGAATAGAGCTGGAGCTTCTTCAATCTGGCAGCATATGACAGATTTTGGAGTCCCTTTATCCTTTTGGTGAGGTACTTTGGGGTCTCTCCAATTGCTGCAGATGTCGGGTGAGATACATCCCGAATGGGGCATTGTACTCGATCATTGGTCTGATAAGTGAAGAGTACAGGGGAACAATAACCTCACTAGATCTGGATGTGAATCCTTCATGATCAGGTGGGCAATGTAGAAGGTCTTTCTAACCACTTTAGCAATGTGAGTGTCAAAAGAAAGGCCACTGTCAACCTGGGTCCCCAGGTCCCTGATAACCTCTTCTGTGCTTAGTGGATTGCCACCTATATGGTAGCTTGGGGTTACCTTGTTTTTCCCGAAGGGTATGACTATACATTTTTGGCGTTTAACTTCAGGCCATGGCTCTGGCACCAGCTATCTGTTTCCGTGAGTCCCTTCTGAAGGATATCCGTGTCTGATGCACTTTCCACTATGGCCCAGTTTGCAGTCGCCTGCAAACTTTGTCAGCCAAGGTCCTCCTATGTTGGCCTGTACTTCTGAGAAGTAGATGCCAAACAATAGGGGCCAAGGACCGAGCCCTGTGGGACACCACTTGTGACCGGCTTGGAGTCTGACACAGCACCAGCAACTCTAACCCTGTGGGTTCTGTCCTTAAGCCAGTTTGCAACCCATCTTGTGACATATGGGTTTACATTTAAGCTGGTAGTTTTTCTACAATACCCGAGTGGGGTATTGTGTCGAAAGCCTTTGCAAGGTCAAGGTAGGCTGTATGGACTGCCTTTCCTCATCAATGGCCTTGGTGACTGTTTCAAGAAGTCGACCAAGTTCAAAAGGCATGATCTTCCCTTGACAAAGCCAAACTGGGTCGGGTCCAATGTCTGCAAGTCCCCTATATCTTTGTTTATGAGCTCCATTATGATCCTCTCCATAGCTTTGCAGACTAGACTTGTTAAGCTTATGGGGCGGTAATTACCAGGGTCCGTGAGGCGCCTTTGTGGAGTGGGACAACAGTTGCCGTGACGCCACTCCTTGGGCACGTATCCTGTGGTAAGGCTGAGATTAAACAGCTGCCTTATGTGTGGGTTTAATTCCTCATTTAGCTCGTGTAGCACACAGCCGGGGACACCATCCGCTCCCATTGATGCTGTGTTTTTAGCTTTAGAGAGAGCAGCTTTCACCTGCGCATTTGAGATGTCCGGGAGGCTACACTCGGCTGGGATAGTTATCTCTCCTTTAGGGGGGGAGAGGGGGGTGAAGTTTGCACTGAACCTGTCTGCCAGTATGTTGGCAATGTCTGTGGGTTCAGTGATTTTTGTATCATTTTGGACTAATTCTGAGCATATCTGGGAGTTTCCACCCAGGTTCCTAACATAGCTGAAAAAGGCCTTATGATTGTCCTTTGAATCCATGGCAATTTTTCTCTCAAAATTGGCCTTAGTTGATTTTATGAGTGCTCGTATTTTTTTACTAATAATGATTTAAATGATTTTTTACTAATAATGATTTAAAACTGCATAGTTCATCAGATGAGGAACTGAAAGCATGGCTGTAAGTGGTCAAAACATTTTCAGATGATATAAAAATGTCATTTGGTCTTGATAAATGTGCAAAAGCAACCTTTAAAGCAGTAAATCACCAAGAAAACATCAGTTTCGGACAAGAATGCGATATAAAAGAACTTGAGTAAGAGGGAGTGTATAAATATTTGGGAATTGATGAAGGATCAACAATAAAATATGAAGAGACGTGAATAAAGTAAGGAATATTTTAGAAGCCTAAATTAATACTGAAAATAGCATTGAAATCCGGAACAAAGTCCAGGCCATAAACCAATTTGCTCTACCTGTTCTAACTTACAATTTTGGAGTGAATGACTGTCCCCAAAAGGTGTTGGATCAGTTAGACAGGAAAACAAAAAGGATGCTTCAAGCTCATCAAATGATTTATAAAAATCAGTGTATACCAAGACTATATATTTCCCATTCTGAAGGAGGTATGGGCCTCTTGAAATTCATTGCATGTATAGATCTGCAGTTAGGGGAATGCATACATATCTGCTGACCTCACAAGATCCAAACATAGTGAACATTTTGAAACATGAGGAGAATAAGTCAAAGATGATTTCCCTGCTTACTTTAGCAGAAGCATATCTGTGTCAAGCGGAAATGGAAATCAAACCAAAAGTAGAAAAAAAATCAGGCAGCAATTGAATGTGTCAAAAAATAAAAGAAAGAATATAAGGTGAAGGATCAGATGAGAGGGCAATAAATGTGGAAATGCATAAACACAGTTGCAAGTATAGAAAACTCTTGGAACAATCTGATGTTGATCAGGATTGAACACATAAATGGTTAAGGAGAGGTGAATAAACCAAAAGATGAAAGGTTAATATTGGCGGTCCAGGATAGTGGACTACATACACATTGGTTTACAAAGTCTATTGAACATGTGGGAGAAACAGACAAATGTAGGTTTTATAAAACAAAATTGGAAACATTAGCACATCTTGTTACTGGTTGTGATATACTAATGGCAGAAGGACTGTATACTGAAAGACATAATAATGTAGCAAGACTGTTGCATTGGGGATTGAGTAAACATTATAATACTGAAGTGGTTGAAAAACACTGGAAACGTGAGCCTCAAAGTGTTATAGAAAATGATGAAATTGATATCACATGGGACCACCCATTACCAACAGTTCAAAAAAAGATCTGAGAAAACCAGATATAGTAGTCCATGAAAAGAAGACAAAATTAGCATCGATCATTGAAATTTCTACACCCAGTGATAACAGTGTCTTACATACAGAGAGAGATGAAGTCATAAAATATCAGGATTTTCAGGCAGAAATGAGGGCAATGTGGAAGAAGGATACCAAGACAGTTCCAGTAGTAGGAGCAATGGTTCTTATAAAAAGAATTTACAAGTGTATGTTACTGATACATGGAACTCTGTATGAATTACAGAAGGAGTCATTAATGGGCACATTGCAGGTGCTGCAAAGTCTCCTGGCCAACAGCAAAGATTGAAACAATACTAATTTCATGAACTTGAATCTTACTTTGACTTGGGAATGAGTCCTTTCCCATCATGGTATTAAAATCCCAAAAGAATTGGAGAAATTAAAAAGAGGAAGAAACCTTAAAGATGTTATGTAGGTTGATTTGTATTTCTCTAGCTTGGCTGTAGGTTAGCATGCACTGTGAGTTTGTATGTGTGTGTGTGTGTGTGTGTGTGCGTGCGTGCGTGCGTGCGTGTGTGCGTGTGTGTGTGTGTGCATGTGTGTGTGTGTATGTGTGTGTGTGTGTGTGTGTGTGTGTGTGTGTGTGTGTGTGTGTGTGTGTGTGTGTGTGTGTCTAAAGGACAGAACTGACTTATTGGGAAAGTGTCAGTATGTGATTATATATGTGAAAAACCTGTATATCTTGTGATAGACCTGGCTTTTGGGGTTCGTGTCAGCATGTTTGTACAGAATAATCTGAACTTTTACCATATATATACATGCAATACTGACATACGCATACATAATTCTTCATGGTAGTAGTAAAAAGTCATTCCCAGGGATTCAATAAGCTCTGTGTGGGCTTCAAGTGAAGCCTACATAGAGTTGAGGTGTTTGCAAGATACAGCAAATTAGCCAGCATCAAAGTGTTAAAAGCACACTTTCTATTATCAAATAAATTGTAGCTCCTCAGTGAACAAACCACATGTTTGAATAGGCAATGATGCTGAAACCGGTATGAATTAAATGGAATAGTTGAAGCTACAATTTATTTGCTAATAAAAAGTGTGCATTTAACACTTTGGTGCTAGCTATTTTGCTGAATTCAGTTGGTGCTTTGACTGTTTGCACCTGCCGTACTTGCGAGTGCTTGTTGGTGTTTGCAAGATAAGCAGGAGAGCTAATTGCATATGCATGCTACACATCACACTTCCACAGATGCCAGTAAGGTTTCATGGTCAATAACAGAGTTACCAGCTAGGAAACCATGCAAAGCAGCATGAATGGAGAAGGAATATGCATACAAGTTTACCTATGGGCAAACTACTCTGGGAGATTGCATGGACAACCACAATGACTACCAGAGGTGAAAATACTGCAATGACTGCAGTATTAATGCATTATAGAAAAGTGTACTGAGTGCAATGTACAGTACAACAAGTTTTTGCAGACTGAAATGATGGATGTTGGGGTAATCAGCAAGGGCAAAAGCAATGCAACATAAATGTAGTAGACAGGGAAAGTGATGATTAAAATGGCCACAGACATGAATGATAGGAATGAAGAAAGAGGAAAATGGACTGTAAAATATGGCAGTGTTCACACAATAGGATATGTCAATGTATTTGCACGTCCAAGACAAGTCAGTAGCATAACATTAAGCACATATGTAGATAGCATAGCATGACCTGCTGTTTACACCTCCCTGTGCAAGTATATATTGTATTATCACACATGATAGTATATATGTGACTGTCACACAAGGTTACATATCAATGGAGATAACATCACTGACATGCTCACTGGAGAGGACATTAAGCAAGGATGGTATATATAATAGGGTATGTGCATGTTGTGAAGATCTGCAAAATGACTTGCTTGAGTGTGACTGAAATGTCAGTCTACCTCACAAACAGTCATGGAGATGTATCAACATATTCATTGACAACTGCTGACAGATGCAGGCACAATCAGAAACAATTTTAAAATATTAACAGCATTAATCTGTGACATTGCCAGAATATGTAAGTTTAAATTATGCATGTTCTTCAGGAATATGTACAACTATAATGATTGCCAGTATTCTATAAGGGGAAGTCACCACCCGTTCTCCAAAAATAAACTGTCTATGGAGAGGTTGAGTGGGATGGTGTAAAACCTGGAGTTGAATTCAGGGGCAGTCCTGGCTATTTGAGAAGTTGCCATGACACATAGCCACAAGCCACATGTGCAAGAATCAAACCTATGCCAAGGATGTTGTCAGTGATCTTTGTATTTACTGGGTGCAACACAGAATTACATATCACACATGCATCTTGTGCAACACCTTGAAGGGAAGTCTGCACTTTCAGTTCCTCTTTGGAATGCATACATACCAAAGAATAGTTCTACATGGGCAAAAAAATGTGTGCAAGCTTGGCTAAAGCATCTCTGGATGACATAAGTGTCAGCTATAAGGATAACACCCCTTACAAACAACACACTATTATGAGTGGATTCCATGCACACAGCTGTGAATAATTGCATGCATCTGCCCCAAGTGATAGCAGTGGATATTGTCTGAAGCATATGCAATTTATGAATGAATTAAGAAGTGGTGTGTTATAACGAATGTTACAACAGTATGTGAGACTGAAGGCAATGCATCAACTATGCCCATGTGCACAGAAACTACAACAGTGCAAAGTCTAGCATCACTGAGCAAAGAAGCTGTCATGGTGATTTGTTCACATACCAAACAATGCATGGAGTACACTGTATAAACAAATGACAAACCTCAAGACATGTGCCACATCATCACTGTCCCACTGACATTCCCAGTGAAAATGTTATACTGGCAAAAAATTCTGGTGTGCATGCATATATGTTCATGCAAACTATCAAGAGGTAATAGTGATGTAATGCACTATTTTACATGACACTGTATAGTCACACTATATCTGTGCATTCAATACAGTTGGACTTCATAGGTTCATAGGAGAGTACTGGGCTAATGTTCCAAGTTGACATAAAAGCCTATCCATATTTAACATGAATTTCACAATTTTAAATAGTTATGTGAGCAAAGTTCACACAGTTATGAGCATATGCTATGTTATTTAACACCATGAGGGACATGGGCATAGCATCATGAGTACAATTACCACTAACCATCCATTGATGTAGGTTGCAGTTGAATAGGGTCAGAAAATACCTTTACTTTATGTAAAAGGGGAGCTCGTTCCAGAGAAGGGGTAGTGTCTGAGAGATGTTTCTATTTCTCCAACATGATTTATTATGTCACAGGCTAGGTTAACATCCTTGGAATGAGTGACCCTCATCCAGTTTTCTTTACCAATATGTAACACCTCCATCAGAGCTGGAATGTAGAATGCCTTGCAGACCAGGCATAAATCTGCTCTTAGTCGTCTGTGGAGGACACACTACAGTAATATGTCTTTCAGTCTTTCCATGTAGGACTTGACTTTTGCATCCTGTATCTTTCTTGTTCAAAATCTCTGGTGTTTCTCCAGTTGTTGCAGATGTGTGCTGAATTACATGCAAAATGGTACATTATTGTTAATTTTTGTTGTGATGAGGGATGAATATAATGAAATTATAATGTCCATTGATCTGGATGATGTGTCCATACTTATGAGATGTGCAACATAGCAGGGGTTTGTCACCACTGTGGACACATGGTGGTAGATCTTCAAAGTACTATGTACCCAAGTACCCAGATCACATACCACTGAGTCCACTCATTGGGGTGTGCTGTCTATATTGTAGTTAGCTTGGGTCTTTGCTTTAAAATAGGGTATAATTATGCTTTTTTGGTCATTTAGTGTGTCTCCATGCCTCTGGAATCAATCATTTGTCTCAGTTAATACTTTCTACAGTATTTCAATACATTTACTGGATTCAAGGATTGTCCACAATTTTTAGTCATCTGCAAAGTTGGTTTGGACAAAGGCTGTTTAAGTGTGCCTTGGCTTCTGTGAATAAAATAACAAACAAGAAAGTGCCTGTTGGATTCTATACAATGCTACAGTTACACTACTGCAGGTGTCTGACTTTACTGCCCTGGTCACTGGCTTCTTGCTAGAGGTAAATTCATCTATTTTGACAGTATGTGCCCTGTTGGTGATCCATTGTGTTACACACTTGATGATGTAGTGGTTTACAGCCAGTTGAAACAGTTTCTCTGTAATACCTGATTGTGGAAATGTGTCAAATGTCTTGGCCAGGTCAAGTCAGGTGGGATGTTCATTTTTCTCTCATCCATGGTTTGGTGACCTTCTTAAAGAAGTCAGTCAGATTTAACAGACATTATCTAGGGTCAATGAATAAAAATATGAGTTGGTTACATAGCTGGGAGATTACCTATCCCATTGTTGACAATGTTCCTAATGTTTCTTTCACTGACTTACAGATGAGGCTAGTCAGGTTTATGGATTTATAATTACATGAGTTGAGTGATGGTCCCCCCCCCCCTTGTTCACACAGATGACTGCTGCTGTACACCATTCTGCCAGGAAATAGCCTATCTGGAGGCTGTGGTTAAGTAGGGCTCCAACTATGTCTGTTAGGTCATGTTTTAAATTATTGATAAGGCAATCTGGGATGTTGTCAGGGCTCATCATGCCATATTTTTAGCCTTAGACAGTGCAAAGATGAGCTGTTCTTTTAGAAAATATGCTGAGTAATATTTGTATATATACTTTGGGTGATGACCAGTGGGGGACAGGTGGGTGAAGTTTGATCCAAATCTGTCAGCTAGCAGATTGTCTATTGCCTCCAGTTAGTGCCATCTACAACCATACAACCATCTGCGTGCATAGCTGTGTATTTTCCTTTAGATTTTGTACTTACTTAAAAATAAGATTTGTAGCAACACCTCCAAATACAACCTTGGGTATGCATCACATGACACACAGTGGAACTGTTGACACAGTTGTACAACTCTACCTATTTCATGTCAGTGCAGCACTTGCACATCATATGCCTATATGTTAACCTTGGGAAAGGTGTATTTGAGGGCTCAGATACCGTACATGGCTACATTACAAATGAGGTGGATGTGGTGAATGCAGAACAGTTAATAATATAAATACTGAGAGTCACAGAATGCTGTTGACCAACACCTGAATAATCCTAGTGAATAGCTCCACAATTGTGAATACATTGAATTCCCCAAGGCTGCAAGTGAATCTGAGCTAGATATATGTATGTGCTTATAACAACATTACAGTATGTGGATGAAAAAAGTACATTTGCCCAGGTAATCAGTATGGTGTAATATTGCTGTATGTCCCATAATATTTAATGATGGTAGTGTACACATGCACACGTGCCACACTGCAAATGCCACTATGATGGTAGAATGAAAAATGTGTGGAATGCTATTATATTCCACTACAAGGACACATACTTTACTAAGGCAACCATATACATAGCATCATCCCATGTCAACAGTCATCAGGAGGCATATTACTGCAGCTGTTATGGAAGGAATGTGTAACTAAATGGCAGCAGTAGCCATCAATGCATTACATCAAATCACAGACTGGAATATACTGTTGCAGGCCTACTGTACATCCATACCTCAACACAGCTCATGTGGATGACAGCAACACTGACATGTGTAACCTTTACAGTGTCATAGGATTTATTAGGATAATGGCCAACATCTCATAACATCATAGCCATGATTATAGCATTTAAAAAATCACTATATCTATACGATGGAAGATATTAGAGTTATGTGCATATGTGTGTATGTGTTTAATTGTTTTACTTACTGATTCTGTCCATAAGTGACATGTGCACCACCCAATGAGAAAATTAGCACTCACACTTCCAATAATCTGCAGATGACTTGCACAGGTTCATGAAAGGGCTGTGTTTCATGATGTATTGACATATCTTTAAAATAATGACATAATCCTGGGTTCTGCAAAAAGCATGTTATACTGGCAAAAGGAATTAGGGTATCTTGGCTTCATAGAGCTGTGCTAAAGGTACTCCTGAGTGGGATTCAAATGAAAATAGATTTTAAAAATAATGTTCTGTTATTAATATACTACCAACTGCACACACGGCTGTTAAATGAGGTCAAATTTGAGCATTAGGCCAGTGTAGGTATTCACATTGGATTATATACAATACTACAGATACACCACCATAGATGTCTGACTTTACAATATCACAGTGCACTTTATAAGGGATTACAGCATCAATGTATGCTGAGAAAAATATGTTGGGAAAAGGGTGTTACATAAATGTGGATATACATTTTGGTGGAAAATTGTCTACCCACTCATGTTTCAATGAACACAGGCATGCATATTGTCTGCAGTGAGATTAGAACCACAAGCTAGCTACACAAGCTAGAGAACACAGTAGTTAATGCTCTTGTCAACACAGATACCTGAGTGTAATATTGTCAGAGTGATTGCATCATAAGTGCATGCTGACAATAAGAGGTGGGCAGAAGTGTATGACACAGCTGTAGTCTCATATGCTCTTTTAGAATTGCCTTCAGAATTATAGTAAAATGGACATACAGAGGTTGACTGCAGTGAGATTTGATCCACTCCCTGATTATGTATGCAGTTCTTAATGCTAGCACTGCAGCACAAGTCTGATTTTCATAGTCTCAGACAACACTTTATAGCAGATATCATCAGTGTCTAGTGAGACGAAGGTGTTAGTAGGTGTCTCACGTGCTGTTCTAAAACGGTCTCCAGAATGACAGCTAACTGAACATAAACATACACATAAGTTTGCTGTAATGAGATTAGAAGTCCTACCTATCTCACCTACAGAACACAGTACTTAATGCTATCACAGTGTCAGACAACACTTTATAACAGATGACATCAGTTTCAGGTTAGAAGATTTTAATAGGAGTGTCTCACGTGCTGCTCTAAAATGATCTCCAGAATGGCAGTTAACTGAATACAAATACATAAGTTAACTGCAGTTAGAGTAGACCCTCTAGTTACCTATTTGCAGAATAAAGCACTTAATGCAAAAGCACAGCACAGAGCTGATTTTTATGTTATCACAGAACACTTTATAGTAGATGGTATCAGTGTCCAGTGAGAGAAAGATGTTTAGTAGAAATGTCTCATATACTGCTTTAAATGGTTTCCAGAATGAGTGCTAACTAAATACAAATGCACACAAGTTGACTGCAGTGTGATTAGAATATCTACCCACCTATCTAGACTAGGTGCAGAACACAGTACTTAACACTAGCGCTAGCACTATAGCACAAGTCTGACTTTTATAGTGTCAAAACTTTATAGTAGATGCCATCATTAGTGTTTGCTGAGAAGATGTTAGTAGAAGTGTCTCACATGCTGCTCTAAAATTATCTCCAGAATGACAGCTAATTCAAAACAAATAAACACACATAAGTTAACTGCAGTGAGATTAGAACCCCTACCTACCTTTCTACAGGACACAGTATATAACACAAGCCCCATGGCACAAGTGTGACGTCAATGTTGTCACAGAACACTTTAAAGCAAATTACATCATCAATGTATGTTGGAAGGACTTATGAAATTGCTGTGTAGTTATGTACAACTGTAAAACTTTGTTCTCAATGAAATCTCATGATGGCAGTAGGGCACACACTCATACTCATCTGACTCTGCACACACACATTGCCAGTAGCAAAATTCAACCCCCTATCTAAATACTTACACAAGCTAGAGAATGCAGTACTTAATACAAGCACCAGAGAACAAGTCTCACCTTTATACTGTTGCATAACACTTTATAGCAGATGACATCATCAGTATATGTTGAGAAAAAGATGTTGGGAGGGCTGCATGAAATTGCTATGTAGTCATGTGTGACTGTAAAACGTTGCTCTCCATGTGACCTGAGTGCTAACATTAGAACACAGACTCATGTTTTCTGGCTATGCACATGCACAGTTACACATATAGTTACATGCACAATGTGCCTGTTGTGCACTTTGAACCCCTACCTAACTTATTATTCCAGCTGCAGAACACAGTAGTTAACAATAGCACCATCACTGAATTCTGGTTGTTTCCTTCTCATAGTGGTCTTCATAGTGGATGACATCATCTTTATGTTGCAGGTAACATACACTGTTATAAGATTAGTGTTCAAAGTCTGGACTTTGGATTTGCTTTTGTACATGCAATGTGCTCAGATACTTTAAAAGACAACTTCTTAACCTATATGCAATAACCTGTCATGAGTGCATGTTGCAGAATTGAGACTACATATACCTGTTTCTCAATATGTTTTGTACATAATCCACTCAAGGTCACTGGGGATAACCATGAAAAGGGATTGTACATCCAAGGTGACTACTGGTCTAAGATCCATCTGATCCACCAATGAGACCCATAGTGGCAGGTGGAGGCTGGGTCACCAAACCCCTTTCAGTCTATGTTGAGAGACATCTTAGACCAGTAATTAATTTGAATAAGTTTGTCCTTAGAGACTCGAAACAGTTTTTTGTTGATCTTTATGACAGTATTAAGGATGTGCAGGAATTGGATAATATATTCTTTGTCACCTTGGATGTGCAATCCCTTTTCACGGTTATCCCCAATGACCTTGGGGTTCAGTTTGTACATGAATATCTTATAGAACATAGTGATTTTTCTTTGGTTCAAACTGATCTGGTCACTTATTTCTTGGAACTTATATTAGAAAATAATATCTTTACTTTCAATGATGAGATGTATATTCAGTGCCATGGAGTTGCCATGGGCACTTCGTGTGCCAACAGTTATGTGAACATGTTTTTGGCACACTGTGAGAACACCATGCTTTTTGGCACAGAGGAATTCAAGGCTCATGTTTTGTTTTATCAACGTTTTGTCGATGACCTCTTCTTATTATGGAGAGGTAGTTTGCAAGATCTGCTGGCATTTCACCACATGATTAATACATTGACCACCTGTCTGGAAGTTTGCCATGAATTGGTCTTCCTCACGGATTGAACATCTGAACCTTTTTACTGAGAAATTGTGCAATGGTCTTATTAATACAGGTGTGTTCCGGAAATCATGTTATAGGAATTCCCTTTTGTTTAGGTCCAGCATGCATCCTGGATATATGTTTTGAAATTTGATTAGAGGGCAAGGTGTTAGGGCATCCAGGCTGAATCCATTGGATGATTGTTTCAAAGAGGAACTCAATAGTCTAGGGAATAGGTTGCTATCTAGGGGATATCGAGAGGATGAGATTTCTGATTCCTTATATGATGTCCATGCTTTGCGTCAGGGTATTGCAGCACCATATTTTGGTCCACCATATACTAGTATCACCAATCATAAGTGCGAGAAGAGCAAGTCACTTAAAGTTCCCCTCTTTTACACCTCTGATAATAGGGAGTTGGTAGAAATATTCAGTAGGAATTGGTCTATTCTACGAGTAGATACTGATATTAGACAAATAGTTGGTGAACGACCTAAGTTTTTGTAGAAAAATAGAATTTGAAGAGACTTCTTTGCTAGTGAGCATGTTAGTGGAGGTGTAACTCGCCCTTGTGGTGGATGCAATTTCTGTCCCTATATTAATACTTCAGATAAGTTTTATCATCCAGCCGTATATAGGGAATTTTCCCTTCATGCTGATGCTACATGTAAAATGTCCAACATTGTTTATTTAGCTGAATGCCAAATCTGCCACTGTTTCTATGTTGGTAAAACTAACAGACCATTTATGGACAGAATTAGAGAACACATCTATAATATTAGGAAACGGTCTGAGAACAGTGCATTGGCTAAACATGTTATGCGGCATGGTGATAGTCATTGCTTTCTTTTTAGGGTTCTTGAGGTTATAGCACCTAGCATCAGGGAAGGTGATAACAGGAACCATATTGAGTTTAGAGAGACTAGCTGGATCATTACCCTTAGAGCTGATAGGGGGGGTGGCTTGAATGAAAGAGACTCTATTAAACCCCTATTAAAGAAATGTAGAATTCAGAAATTATATTTTTTATACACATTTTTATATGTGTGTCTACATTTTATATTTATATATATATATACAAATATGCTTTTATACACACACTTTTTACTTTTGTGTGTTTCTGTTCCATATATATGTGGTTATATATATGCTTTGTGTATTTTTTACATATATATCTGTTGACGGATATGAATGTCACTTTAAGAGCTCATTTTAGTTAATTTGGAATTCTTCTTTTGTGATTGGGCCATTGGTGTTTGAATTTTTATAAAAGGATATCTCTCTTTATTATTATGTTTCAAGGTCTGAAGAAGCTTAATAGCAAAAGCGCTTACTGTCTTTGTATTGTGCAATTAAAGGTTTTATGTTTTTAAACTCTTTGGGATTGCTTGGTTGCTTCGTTGTGATATTGACAATATTATTCGTGATGTATCCTACTTACAACGAAGCATTTGCCTTGTGGGTTGTGTGCTGCCTTCTTCTACTAATGTGAACATGGACAGAAAATTGGATGAATTTACACTGTCATAACAACACAGATGAGTGACAACAATGGAATCGTGTTGTGTAGCCAATTGGACCAAATCAAATATGTTGAGAAGGCAAATATTTGAAGGGAAGAACTATTTATGGGACTTTTTGTTTTCTTTGTGGGACAAGTGCCCATTTTTTTTTTTTTTGCATTTGAAAAACAGGAATATTGGGGAAGGGATGTAGGAATGTCAGAGTCGGGTAGGTATGTTAGATGAGGAAGAAGGTGCAGACTAACAAGATAAATAAGCCAGACGCAAGGATGGTGATGGAGACAAAATGATGGAGGACACCATGATTGTGGATAAGTAGGTGACATTGGAAGCACATACCCATCAAGAATGGGAACAGTGAGAATCTAGACCTCACCTTCAAAACTGTCATCATTGTCTCCATCCTCAGCTCCCTGTTGGATTATCCAAGTCCAACTAACGCTGGGCAAGACTGCAATCCAAATTGTAGCTTGCTACAGACCCCCCACCATGCCCCAGGATTCCCACTCCTCATTTCTTGATACACTGGAAAGTATTAGGGTACAACCCAACACCCTAATAATGGGCGATTTCAACTACCACACCATTAACTGGGAAAACTACTCATGTACCAAATCTTTTGCTCAATGTTTTCTGGAATTCATAAATTCCAATGCCTTGGATCAATTTATTCACACTCCCACCAGGGGCAGCAATATCCTAGACCTGGTCATTACCAACATGGGCAACCGGTGTTCCACACCAGAGGTCAATTCCTCATTGATCAGATCCGGCCACAAGCTAATCACCCTAGACATCCACATCCTGCCTTCGCCCCCAGTTAGGGAAACCACCGTAAAAAACTTCTCCAAAGCCAACTTCACACTTCTTAAGACAGAAGTGGCAAACTTCAAGACACCCATGCATATAGACAATAGAGGTATGACTGCTGAGTCCTACACAAATGTACTTTATAAGCACTTACAATAGTGCATGGATCATGCTATCCCTAATGGAACCAAGATGCTATCCTTCAAAAAAAATGGAAGCCAATCTGGTGGTCCTCTGCCATAAACAAACTCTACAACAGAACAAAGAAACTGTTGCAAAAAAGAGTAAAATCCCATGACTGGAGGAACTTCCTGATCAATCTCAGTAAGAAGTTGAGATCCCTCATAAAATCCTCCAAAGCTAGTTACAAAAATAAAATTGCCACTGACTCTAAAGACAACCGCAAAGCATTCTATAGATATGTCAAGAATCTCAATGGCAACACTCAGATCTGCTCTGAGTTACAGCACAATGGCACTAAATATACAGAACCAAATGATATTGCCAACATCCTGGCAGATAGGTTCAGTGCTAACTTTACCCCCCTCTCACTCCCTAGAGGGCTCACCTCTATACCGGAAGAATGCAACGTTCCTGTAATCACGGCTGCACAGGTAAAAAACACACTCTGCAAAGCCAAGAACACAGCATCCATGGGACTTGACAATATCCCAGGCTGCATTCTACATGAATTACAGAATGAACTGGCACCCTACCTAAGTACCATGTTCAAGCATAGCCTCACCTCAGGCTTTGTGCCCATTGAATGGTGCACCACAATGGTTATCCCACTCCACAAGGGGGGAGACACCACGGACCCCGGGAACTACCGCCCCATTAGCCTGACGAGCCTGGTCTGCAAGGTAATGGAACAGATCATCAAGGAACTCATAAACAAAGACAATGGTAATCTCCAAACTCTGGGCCCTACCCAGTTTGGGTTTGTAAAAGGCAGATCATGTCTCCTAAACCTGAATGACTTCTTTGAATCAGTCACCAAAGCTATAGATGAGGGTAAGGTGGTACACACAGCTTATCTAGCTCTCGCCAAGGCTTTCAACACTATCCCCCACTGTGGAATTATAGATAAGCTCACTAAACTAAGTATAAATCCCTATGTCACAAGATGGGTTGCCAACTGGCTCATGGACAGAACCCACACTGTGAAAGTAGCAGACTCCAAATCCGACTTCAGACCAGTGACAAGTGGAGTACCACAGGGTTCAGTCCTGGGTCCTCTCCTGTTTGGTATCTACTTCTCTGAAGTACAGGCTAACACAGAAGGTCATTGGCTAACAAATTTTGCAGATGACTGCAAGCTAGGAGCCATAATTGAAACTCCTAACAATGTGGACATCCTACAAAAAGGCCTCACTGAGACAGATAGCTAGTGTCAAAGCCATGGCCTGAAGCTCAATACCAAAAAGTGTATTGTCATCCCCTTTGGTAAAAACTCTGTACCCATGAACTACCACATAAGTGGTAGTCTACTTAATGCCAAAAGTGTGATAAGAGACCTTGGAACACAGGTGGACAGTAATCTCTCCTTTGATAATCACATCACCACAGTGGTCAGGAAATTCTTTTACGTGGCTCACCTCATCACAAAAGGTTTCTCATCCAGAAAAAAAGAGGTCATTGTTCCCCTCTACTCATTACTCATTAGACCCATTATAGAGTACCTTTTGGTATGTACCTCACAAGACATCTGCAACAACTGGAAAGGCCACAGATATACCTCACAAAGAGGATTACTGGCCTCAAACAGATGCCCTATGCAGACCGTCTCAAAAAACTCCAGCTTTACTCCGTCGCATCTCGCCTACTCAGAGGCGATCTCTGCCTAACATACAAAGCTATGTCAAACCCAGAGCTGTTGGACATGCTCCACTTAAAGAAATCCTAATCCCTCCAAGCTACACGCTCTAGGGACCTAAACCTTGTCACCACAATGAACAGAACATGCTGGAAGGATAGATTCCTGTACCAGAGACTTCCCATACTCTGGAACAGACTACCTGTCTATGTGAAACAGAGCTCCTCATTAGCACTCTTCAAGAAAAATCTTGATGATTGGATGGGAAATAGGAAATTCACCCCAGGGATCTCTTCTGTGGCTCTGCTCGACAGGGGCACAGGAAAATAATTTTCTTGGGTGGCGAAAGCCAGCGTACCTTTTTGGCTAGGCTTATATAGACCCTAGGGCTAATAGCCTATTACCTACCTATGAACCTATGAATCTATGAATCCATGCAGATGGGAACTGAAAGTTCAACTGCTGAGTCCTACACTGAGGTACTGTACGAGCACATCCATTCATGCATGAATCGTGCCATCCCAAACAGAACCAAGATGCTCTCCTCCAAAAAAAGGAAGCCAATCTGGTGGTCCCTTGCCATAAACAAACTTTACAACAAAAGGAAGAAACTGTTGCAGAAAAGAGGAAAATCCCAGGATGCAAAAAACTCCCTTACCAACCTTAGTAATAAGCTGAGATCCCTCAAAAAATCCTCCAAAGCTAGTTACAAAAATAAAATTGCCAAAGATTCCAAAGACAACCACAAGGCATTCTATAACTATATCAAGAATCTAAATGGCAATGCTCATATCAGCTTTGAGCTACAACAGAATGGCAGTAAATATACTGATCACAAGGATATTGCCAATATCTTGGCAGATCGATTTAGTGCCAACTTCTCTCCCCTCTCACCCACTAAATGGTCCATTTCAATACCGGAAGATTGCCAAATTCCGGTAATAACGTCCACACAGGTAAAAAACGCACTCTCCAAAGCTAAGAATACAGCATCCATGGGACCAGATGACATCCCATGCTGTGTACTACATGAACTATAAAATGAACTGGCACCTCACCTAAGTGTCATGTTTAATCATACCCTCACCTCAGGTTTCGTGCCCACTGAGTGGCGCAGAGCTACAGTTATCCCACTCCACAAGGGGGGATCCACCTTGGATCCCGGGAACTACCACCCCATCAGTCTGATGAGCCTGATCTGCAAGGCCATGGAATGTATTATCATGGAACTTATAAACAAAGACATTGGCAATCCTCAAACACTGGACCCCACCAAGTTTGGGTTTGTGAAGGGCCGATCTTGTCTCCTGAACCTGATTGACTTCTTTGAATCAGTCTCCAGAGCTGTGGATGAGGGTAAGGCTGTCCACACAGCCTATCTGGACCTCATCAAGGCCTTTGACACCATTTCCCACTCTGGAATCATAGATAAACTTACTAAGCTGGGCATTAATCCCTATGTCACTGACTGGGTTGCCAACTGGCTTACTGACAGAACCCACACTGTAAAAGTAGCTAACTCCAAATCCAGCTCCAGACAAGTGACAAGTGGAGTACCTCAGGGTTCAGTCCTGGGACCTCTCTTGTTTGGCATCTACTTCTCCGAAGTACAGGCCAACATTAAGGGACTCTGGCTAACAAAGTATGCAGATGAATGCAAACTGGGAGCCATTATTGAATACCCAAATGATGTGGATACTCTACAAAAGGGCCTTACAGAAACAGATGCTTGGTGCCAGAGCCATGGGCTCAAGCTCAATGCCAAGAAATGTATAGTTATCCCTTTTGGGACAAAACATGTACCAGTGAATTACCACATAGGTGGAAGTACACTAAACACCAAAAGTGTGATAAGAGACTTAGGGACACAGGTGGACAGTGGTCTCACCTTCAGTAACCACATTGTCACAACAGTCAGGAAATCCTTCTATGTGGCATACCTCATCACTAAGGGCTTTTCATCCAGAAAAAAGGAGGTCATTGTCTCACTGTACTTGTCCCTCATTAGACCCATTATAGAATACAATGCACCATTTGGTATGTACCTCTCAAGACATCTGCAACAACTGGAAAGGCCGCAGAAATAACTCACTAAAAGAATCACAGGCCTAAAGCAGATGCCATATGCTGACCGCCTTAAAAAACTCCAGCTATACTCTGTCACATATCATATACTCTGAGGCGATCTCTGCTTAACATACAAGTCCATGTCAAGCCCAGAGCTGTTGGACATGCTACACTTAAAGAAATCCCAATCCCTCAGAGCCACATGCTCCAGGGATCTAAACCTTGTCATCACAATAAACAAAACATGCTGGAGGGATAGGTTCCTGACCCACAGACTCCCCAGACTCTGGAATAGACTGCCCATACATATCAACAGAGTGCCTCTTTAGCCCTCTTCAAAGGAACCTTGATGATTGGATGAGAGAAAGGAAGCCCACCCTGGGGATCATGTCAGCTGACCTGCTAGACAGGGGTCCAGGGAAGTAAATAGTATGGGAAGAAATAGCCAGGGAATTGTTATGGCTATGCTTGTATAGGTCCTAGGGCTGATAGCCTAGTACCAACCTATGAACCTACAGTGAAAAAGATTTTTGAACAAAGGCAGAAGAGTTTGGCTATTAGTGAACAAAAATGATAAATGTGTGCTGTTTTGTTTCATTTAAAATCTTTCTAATGTTAGTTCCTCACTGACACACCCTCCGCAGGAAAAATTGCCTGAATTGTTGTGTTTTACTTCTCTCACACACTAATCATTCACAGTTGCAAGCTATTAGCAACTAACACTGATGTAATGCCTACACTATGATTACATGTGCTACACAAAGTCAAAAGTTTGGTATTCATAAATTTTAATTAGTTCTCACCTCATTTATATCTTTACAATGCTCAGAGGGCTGAATCTGATAAATAAAAAGATAACTGTGCAGCCAGGGAATTTTAAAATGAGGAGACTTGTGTATTTGGACAAAACTTATGTTTGGTTTTCCTTTACAGATGATTTATCAGTAGTGAAGATTTATAATTTGGATAAGGTATGCTTGTATCATTCAAGTATGTTCTATACTTTGTAAAAGGTTGCAAACATATTTGTATATCCTGCAAAAAATGGAAATTGTATATGTGTACACTTCTCATACTTCACTGTTTGTACAGGCATTTTTACCAGGCATTTATATTTCTGAAATGCCTATATCATACTTTCAGCACAACTATTATTTTTAAAATTTGATTTTAAAATATTCTATGTTATTGGAGAGAAATATAAAGTATGTGTCACTGACACAGGTTTTATACTTCTAAGATGGGTCAGGGCCACCTCCATGGGAGTGGTGGGCACAGTGAGAAGTGACTGTCATTCATAAATTGACTTCTCTGTTGTGAACATTTAGACATCCTTATAATGGTGTGGCCACCATATATTCCATTAATTCTGTGCTATTCCCTGGTTTGTATGGACTGTCATTTGTTAGTTGTTTTGGGGTTGATGGAGGCACCTAACATTCTATCCTACAAGAACAAAAATGTGTTTCAAGTGCTTTCCTATTGAAAATGTGAAAGCGTCCTCATATTTCAGTGAGAAATATTAATACTTAACTTAAATGGTATTTCTTGGTTTGTACAAATCTTGGTTCGTATGTGAGGGGGAGGTGGGACAAACACATAACCTTCAGTTTTACAAAATGAAATGAAACGTGTGCTTCCAGTGCTTAATGTTGACAAATGTGTACATAAGCAAGGCATCGTTATATTTAGGTGTTTTATCCTTCTCTGTTTTATGTCATATATTATGCCATCCAGTTCTACAAATCCACTTAAACACCTTTTAAGTGACTCTGAATATGAAGTGATAAACCTGGCTTTGAGGTGCCATGGAGCCTTTTTGATTGAAGAGGACATAGGGATATGGCTGCCAAAATGAAGATTTTTAGAACCAGTCAGTGATGTCAGTGCAGGAGGAGGTCATAGAAAGAATTATCATAAAGTGTGTCATCAGGCCACTGATATGATTTCATCAGCCGAGAGGAGAGCAGCTGCAGTTGCCCTAGAGCAGCTGGCTATAGGGGGTGGTTCTGCTACAGAGTCCCACTGACACCAAATGAAGAGTTCCTGTCCATTGTCAGAGATCCAGATAGCTCAGTGGAAACTGCACACTGGGTGCTTGATGCCAGTGCTGATGTGGCTGGGAGGACAAGTGCGTCCCTGGAGCAGCTTCCAGCTCAGCTTACATATGGTGAATGTTATATTTGCTTGTATACTTCTTTCTTCTCCTTTCGGCTTTTCCTGGTTATGGGTTGCTACAGCAGATCACCTGTCTGCTCATGATTGGCAGTGGAGTTTTACAGTGCCGAGTTGCCAGCCCGGAACCTTCCACAGAAGGCACACGCACACACATACACACACACACACACACACACACACACACACACACACACACACACACACACACACACACACACACACACACCTAGGGCCAATTTAGTGCGACCAATCCACCTACAGCATGTCTTTGAGATGTGGGAGGTAACCGGAGCACCCAGAGCAAACCCATGCAACCATAGGGAGGACTTGCAGATTCCACACAGAAGGCACCCCAGCCAACGATTGAACCAGAGAACCTCTTGCTTTGAGGCGGCAACGCTAACCGCTGTACCACTGTGGCTGCCCTATAGTTGCTTGTATACTAAAATATATAATTTGAATTCTTCTGGTGAAATTTTTTTATTTCTGTACCTATTGATGAGTTAATAGAGTTATACAACATAGTTGTTTAGTACACATGGGTGTGGGTGGATGTGTCAGGCAGATTTCAGTTTCAACTATTTCTTACAGGACATATAGGCAATTGTATATTCGCTGTCCCCCTCTGTTATTCCCATTGTGATGGTTAATTGCCATCCTTTCCTAGTTTCATTTCTTCCAGGACCATCTGCCCTTCAAAGTGTGGAGACATCTGCATATGGTAAGCAAATGTTTGATTATTAATGACCATTCTTTAGATATATAAATTATCTGTATGTGTAAGGAGGGTATAATGAGTGTCTGTATTGCTGTTCCATCTGCGATTGTGTGACCAATGTTGCTATCTTATCATATAAATTGGTGTAATATTTAGTATAATACTAATTTCATTCTTGTGTTTGCTGCTTCTTATCACAGGTGATACTGACAGTGGAAGTGTAGGACTTCTACTATCTGATGTGTGAGTATCGATAGGTACTGATGATGATGGTGGCCAAGCAGAGGCACAGTCTGGGGGTTCAGAGGGTGAATCTGACACTGAGGTTGTGATTCATCCATTCCCTAGATTTTGATCAGACAGTCAGTATGCCCACACATACCCTTCCAACTGTGCCCCCAGATATTGGACAGGTTGAGAGTGAAACACTCGATCAGGGTTGTGTGGTTACTGCGGCTTCAGAGCTGGTTGACTCTGGCTGTAGCCAAGGTGTAGGGGAGGTGCCACACAGGAGGGCTGGTAGTGGTGTGATCGGAGGATGATTGTTAGTTCACCCTCCATCTAATCCTGGTGTGTCATTATGTGTCAATCGATATATGTTTAGGGTTGTCAAGGAGGCACAGGCACATTCCATTAAGGCCACCACAAACATGCTTAGAGTTCTAGATGTGGCATAGGCTGACATGCATGACTGCCTACACCATTTGGGAAATTCAGTGGACTGGATGAATGACATGATGGAATGGGCAATGTCTGTAATGAAGCATCTGCTGGGAGGGGAACAGCATTCATGTGACTGTAGGCCACATCATCATCTGCTGCTAGTCAATGTGGCCATGCATGATCCTGGTTTTATAATGGCACTACTTCTACTGCTTAATCAGTGGTTGAAGTGTCCACACTTAGATGTGGTAGGCCATGGGGTCATGGACCTGGGCATAGTCATGAGGACAGCTCATCCAGCAGACATTGCTCATATTCTGGTAGGATCTGACCATGGGCATGGATGTGCCAGTGCAACTCCTGGCAGAGCCCATTCTCACAGTCAGGAGGTGATGATGATGAACTGATTCCTCTACCATGCAAGGCTCACACCTGTCTAACATACCTAGATGTATATCTAGCACAGAGCTTGGCTGTGTTCTTGCAGACACTCACACACTTTTCACATCAAGTGCCCATATAGACCCACACATATAATAGGTACATAAGGCATTCATTAAGCTTGCAGGCCATTCTCTCTCACTGGCCATTTGATAATAAGCTACATTTCTGCCTTCCTGTCTTTCTTACTTACATGTACTCACTACTTTGATGCCAGCATTGGCTTCCTACCCCCACCCTGTGCAAATAATGATAACTGTGCCATCACCTTGATTCTATCTTTTGTATTCAGGGATACATATATATATTTTTCTGATACACGGGATGCAGAGCTAACTGACTGCTTAGTGTATATGTGCTGGTGATGCTCTTTTGAAATTTGTACTGATTTCTTACAGCCTTTTTACTATTGTGATTACTACCTTGAAGTTGTTGGTACGTCAGTGATGTTTATTGCTCCAGTTGTGAGACGGTAGGGATAATTAGAGACGTTGGACTGCTTTTTGCATTGTGTGAATTTTCAATGCATGGGGCCTATCAGATGACAAACAGTAGAAATCTACATCAATATGTCCTGTCACATATTGATGTCATTGCTGGACAACTCACATTCTACTTAAGTACATTTACAAGTTACATTATACAACTATCTACCATTCATTTGTGTTACTACCCATTTATTTTACTGTTCCAGGTTTAACACTTACCTTGTAAATCCAGCAGTTCCTGCAGTTTTAGTTCAGGGCTGCATCTGTCTGATCCTAGGAGTATACAGCCATTAAATGGGTAAGTAAACATTGTGAGCATTGCCTGCCATCAAGTCTACTGTATGTATGTGCATATGATGAAAGGTATACCCCTTAGATGGTTAGTACTGTATATGTGCTATCCATTGCCTCTTGGCCAGAGCAAGGGCATACTGTTTATGCCTACATCTACCTATACCCACAGCAGCTAGTTGTTCCCCCTCTGAGTCCACACCTGTGTGTGGCTGTGGTGACCTTGTCAGTGGTGGTGGAATGTGTGCTGATTACCCTAATGTTCCTGTTGCAGCTGTTTTCTAAGGATAATATTGTGTAGGATAAGCACAGACAGAAATAATTTTGGCACAAGTACTGAGATTGTACTGCAGGATCCTCCCGATGTATCTAAGCACTGAAATTGTGACTTCAGCAGCCAAAACACATGCTCAATTATATTTCTTGTTTGAGCAAGTGCCTCATTATAGCATTCCTCTGTTGGTGCTTGTGAAGTTCTATTGGGTGTCATCAGCCATGGTTTGAGTGCATCCCTGCATCTCTTAGTAAAAGGCCTTGTGGGATATCACCCCACAAAACCTGTCGAAGAGATGTGAGTTGTGTCAGATATGGGAATTTTGGTAACTGCCAGGGTTTTCAGCACACACATTCAGGATGATTCCCTTAGCATTACACATGACTTGGTGGTTAATGGAAAATAAGCCCTTTCTGTTTATGTAGACCCTTCCCTGTTCCCTGGATGGTGCTATGATCTCAATATGTGCTCAGTCAAGGCCAACCAAAACTTCAGGGAAGAGTTCTATGGGGTAGATATCCTTCAAAGTTGTAGCTCTGTCCACCTGTCCACGGGGGGGGGGGGGTAAAGGGGAATATATATATATATATATATATATATATATATATATATATATATATATATATATGGTTTACCATCACAATGCCGACGTGCACTTGCACGGCTATGAAGTATTCGAACAACAGATGTTTGAATACTTCATATGTCGGCAGGTGATGTGAGCGAACGTTACCATTGTGAATGGACTGTGCATTCGCAATTCTAACGTTCGCTCATGTGACGGGATCGCTGT
The DNA here is from genome assembly GCF_019279795.1 of Protopterus annectens. NCBI lineage: Eukaryota > Metazoa > Chordata > Ceratodontiformes > Protopteridae > Protopterus > Protopterus annectens. The sequence continues at coordinate 1,649,947,296 of NC_056739.1, read as the reverse complement.
ACAGTGCGGTTAGGGAAATACATCCCTTTCCTCACTGTAGTGCGATCTCGGAGTTGGAATATTAAGGTAGGGGGGTGTGGGGGGCGCAGCCCCCCACAGGGGGGTGCAGGCAGGCTTGCCCCCCTGCATAACTGTGAGTTTAGGCTAGGTAGGTAGGTAGTTACGGGATGGGTGGGAGTGGTGTGTATTGCCGTAAATGTCGCAAGCGACATTTTCGACAATACACAGCTGTTTTCGACGTTAGGTTAATTCGGAAATGTTCATTTCCGATGTATAAATTTGAAAATGCAGACACAATTTTTTCTGATTTTCGAATTTATGATAGTAAACCTATATATATATATATATATATATATATACATAGAGAGAGAGAGAGAGTCACTGACATGCTGCAGCATATCATTTAGGAATTGATGTAGGACCCTGGATTCTGATACCTGTAACACCCACAGCATGCCCCCTGTTGGTCTTTGAAAGGTTCCTGTAGCTAAAATTCTGAGTGTTACACATACCTTAGTCTCCACAGATATTGGTTTCGTTCAGTTTACCCTTGCTCTCAGTTGAGGACAACAGAGGATGCAGAGTTCCTGGAGTGGGTCTCTATTCACACTGTAACACTCTGCTACTTTGACTTCATTCAGACCATGAAAAGTAAAATGGGGTCTAAATGCCCTTCTCCTTCTTGGCCAAGGTCTATAAGCAGCACCAGCATAGAGCTGAACTAGTTGCACATACACATGCAGAAAAGCAGTGGCAGCACCAGCCCCTAACATTATTCCATGTAGTGTAGTTTTCATGACTATATTCCAATAGGTTTAACGTCTAAAACTCATAACATCGAATTTCATAACATTGAAACTTTCCATCTCAACTTCAAAACCTACAAATCACATGCAAATAACATCCCCTCCACCTAAAACATCACCAAAGTAGTAAACACACTTTGTACTACATTTCTGCAGGGGGGGGCAAACCCTCCTGCACCCCCCACATCCCTCATACATTAAATACACCAACTCAGAGATCACACTACAGTGGGGAAAAACCCCACTGCAGTGCGATCTTGAAGTTGGTATATTTAATTTACGGGGGTTGGGGCCACACATGGAGGGTACAGAAGGGCTTGCCCCCTCCAGAAACATAGTACAAAGTGTGTTTACTACTTTGGTGTTGTTTTAGGTGGAGGGGATGTTATTTACATGTGATTTGTAGGTTTTGAAGTGGTGATGCAAAGTTTCAATGTTATGAAATTCGATGTCATGAGTTTTAGACGCTATGGGTTTTAGATGTTATGGTCTCAGTGTTCTGAGCTTAGATGTTATGACCATTCAATGTTTTGAAGGGGATCTATATATATATATATATATATATATATATATATATATATATATATATATATATATATATATATATATATATATATATATATATATATATATATGTAAATATATGTGTGTGTGTGTGTTTGTGTATATATATATATATATATATATATATATATATATATATATATATATATATATGTATAGATAAATATAGATACGCACACACACACACACACACACACACACACACACACACACACACACACACACACACGTGTGTGTGTGTGTGTGTGTGTGTGTGTATGTATATATATATATGTTTTCACTATGCCTATGCATCTTGCTTCTCCCTGATATTGCCTTATATTATTGGCCTGATGTTCCTTGTAACATTTTTGAGGTGAATCACTGAGTAGTACAGTCAGTCAATAATTCCAGACATTTGTCTTTCATGGTTCCTTTTTTTTCTGAAAAGACATGTTGATACACAACATACTGAGGCTGGCACTAGTCAGTAATACCAGGTTTTAGCATTTCATACTTCTTATTGTCCAGATCATGCACATTGTTGAACAATATCTGTTATGCTTTCAACGTTTTAAGCAAATTGTAGTAATATTGAAAACTCTATCCCAGATTTTGGGTCTTTGTCACCTGTCATGCCACCCTTCTTTATTTCTTTTCTTTTTCCCTTCCCTCTGCAAAGTGTCTTACTGATCACTGCCAGTACAAAAAAGTGAAAGTAATGACTTATGTCTCACTAGTGTTGATTGACACCACAGCTTCTTTCTTCACACTGCATTCACTCCAAATTCCATTCCAGTTTTACTTGGTGGGATATCTGACAATGTTTAAGTGTAACATAACTTGAATGGTCATGTCAACCACAACACCTCCCTCCAAAGCTGCTGCACACTTGGGCTGTTGCAGAATAAGACTCAATAACTGTTAAAATATTTTGATAATGGCTGTTAATCTAGTAAAGGGATATGGGTAATATGTTTTTGTCATATACTGAACAAGGTTTGCTTGTACTTTGTCTTATAAGCTTGTCATTGTGGTTTCCTTTACTGGCTGAGATGTTAATACATATTTTAATACATTTTTTTATTAAACTAGACATAAAGTGTATAATTACTCTTACCAGTAAATAATGATTGTTGTACTAGTGTAGCAGATTTAGACTCTTCCTGTCAAGATAACTTCCTGAACATAAGTATATATATGGATCATTATGACTATAGGTTTTAGTAAATTAATTAAACTCAATTGTCTCTGATATATAAAACAATGTACAACTAACTTTAATATATGAAAAAAATGCAGCCACCAGTTCAAAATCAGTTACACATTATTAAGATGGTGATCCAATCCCAAAATATTATTCTAATGGGATACATACCCCATTTTATTTACTCTAAACACAGTAAGACCTTTCATACCAGCTTGCCTTTTCTCTGAAATTCTTCCACAGCCAGCAAATTTTTGGAAAAAAACATTTATATTAATTCCAGAGCTGGTGGCAGCAGAGATATCTATGCCTGTATTAATCATGACTTTGCAGATAATGTCAAGTGGCAATATTTTTCTGCTTCGTTAACTCCTTGACTTATCTGGAGTAGGGCTGAAATGAAGAAACTAATGTGGAAAATTTGTATTTTGATACCAAGACCGCCGGCAAAGTCTGGGACTCTGGTGATGAGAAATCTTGGTGTGAAAAGTTTTGGCCAAATATTTCAAAGATCCTTTTACTATGATTTGGTGTACCTTGCGATTTAAAACTAATTGAGTTCAGATGTATTGGAATAACTTGATCAATGAATGATTTTATTTTGTGTGTGAGTCTGGCACTGACAGCAGGTAGAATTTTATCATTTCAAGAAATTTAAAGTAAATGTCCTCAAAGTAATTTTTTGATTGTGACAATACTTTCAAAATAAGCTGTTTTGTTGACCTTTCCTCACATGATGGGAATTTTGCTCACAGCTGATTACTGTTCAGGTCCCTATCAGGGCATACTTACAGCTCCCAGATTTAAGGTCTTACATCATTTGCTGTTGAAGTCCACGTCCTCAGATTTTCACAACATTAATAGAAGTGAGAAGCTGGTTCGGGAATGGACTTTAGAACTAAAGAATAGCTTAAAATATTAAATAATTCTAGCTGTCAATTTCTTGCTCTGGTCTGTTTTTCTCAGTTGAAAATATTTATTCACTGGCCAAATTGTTGAGAAAGAATAAGGGCTAATTGCAATTACATATCTGTTAGAGATGTCATTCTGGGCACATGAATCATTTGCATATTTGCATATGATATTGCACTGCTAATTTGTGTCTGAGAAATGGAAAGTTCTCACTGTTTGTGTAGAAAAAGCTCTTAGTAGCTATTTACCTGACAAAAGCAACACAGTGTTTTGGCTTTTAAATAGAACACTAGGTAGACTGAACGTAACCACTACTAAGTTTACATGGATTAAATCCATAGCAACTGTTTTTTTTTTTTTTTTTGTAGTGGTTACTTTAAAATTTTGGGAACAATCAGCCAAGAGCTGAAAATGATACTTACAGAAATAAGGTCATAAACACACTACTATAGCACATAAAAAATGGCAAAAATAACTTTAATGACTATTGGAATATTTTCTTTATTAGTTGTTTCACCCTTTGTAACAAACTGCCATTTTAATTGCATTAAATGTTTACAGATGCTATTGTTGTAACATATTTGTCTTCAGTCTTCTTTAATACAGGTCTTTATTTTTATAAAAACAGAGATCCTACAGCCTTTATCAAAGAAGGAGTATGGGAATGTCTCCATTGTCCTGGGCAAATATCCCCTTTGCATATGAATACTACCTCGACTCTCCCCTAAAACAGTCCACAATCCAAGTGGAACTAACTTAGTCAAAAATATAAAATACAAATAAAATAACCTCTCTTTCCACCATGTTTATTTGCTCCTGCTTATTTTGTTGTTATAATCCTTGATTTCCCCTACACCCTCTGCAGTTGTCTCAGCCCCAATACCTCCTCATCCAGCCTTCTGTTTTTCCCTTTCCTGCTCATTATTCTACAACTTGTTGATGCCTTCAGGGAATCTCACCACCTTCTCATTACACTAATCTGCTTTCTTTCTTGCTTGTCACTTTCTTCACCTTTTTCTATAACCAGACCAAATCTTCTGTTCTAGGTCAATCTGCCAGTTTTTAACATAACCTACAAGCACTTAGGGTCAATTCTGTCCAATTCATTTTCCAAAATTTTAATGCCCTTTATCTTAACAAAGTCCATACTATCTAAAAATAAATAATTCAACTCATCCCACCTCTCATGTTCTTGAAAATATAGTGCTGCATTGCCTCTCCCTGTTTCATCTTCCAAACATTGTTCAAACCCACCCAGTGAACCTCTGCCACTAAACATCTTTAAAACATCAATGTCTTCTGCCACCCCAAATTTTCTATTCTATCCCCTATTCTAAAACTGCATTAAACTCCTTTCCCTAACACCATTGCTACTACTATATGCAATGGCAACTGAAGGTTCCCTAACTTCTCAAACCCCTAATTATTTTATCATATTCCATAGTTGGTCTACTCCTTGACTGCCTATCTTTCTGATACAAACCTTGAGATCAGCCATTTTTCTATACCACTGTTTTGTATTCATATTACTTTCATGCCCCCCTTCTGAGTAAGAATTCCCCACCCCAATTTTCTGCTTTCTTTTGTAGTAATCAGCAGCTATGAAGCAAGAAACACTACATCATAATTTACCGAATTCTCTCTCCAATATCTTTGCTACCTGAATCCTCTGCAAGCTAGCCTCTACCCTCTCTCACTTTGCCACCCCTCTAGCCCTTTAGATCAGGTTATTTAACCTGCCTACATTCCATGTTAAAATGTTGGCATGCCTTGCCTCCCCCAGGCACCACCTCTCATTCATCTTCATGTACTTTTCATTCTTCCTCAGTGAGCTACCTTACTTGAACATTGGCTGATTCCCAAAAGTGTGACAAAACTCTCTTAAATAGATCTTAAGAGGCAAGCATTTTTCAGATATTGAATCAGCACATTAAGGAACTTGCCCACTATCCCTGAGGCATATGACTGCAAGATCCCCATTGTATCTCCTGTTAGATGCTGGAAAATGCCTGTGGCCAGAATAGTTAAGGCAGACCATACTTGTCCAATGGTACAGACAAACTTTGCACTCCTCGGAAGCTATGCCTAACTGTTATATACCACAGATAAGCCTCAGTAACTCACAGTCAGCCCAGATGCAATCAATAACCAGCTGATCAATCAAGATATTGTAGGCATGCTGAAGATTTCTGCTGAGCTCTTTTCTTTGGGATATGCTCCTGAATTGCACAGATTAAATGAAGCTATTTCAAGTGAATCATCCCTGCTACGATTTTCAACATTTCTGATGTGTGTGTGTGTGTGTGTGTGTGTGTGTGTGTGTGTGTGTGTGTGTGTGTGTGTGTGTGTGTGTGTGTGCGCGCGCGCATGTGTGTGTGTGTCTCTCTCTCTCTCTCTCTCTCTCTCTCTCTCTATATATATATATATATATATATATATATATATATATATATATATATATATATATATATATTTATATATATATATATATATATATATATATATATATATATATATGCACACACACACACACACACACACACACACACACACATGTATGATAATATATATATATATATATATATATATATATATATATATATATATATATATATATATATATATATATATATATATATATATATATATATATACATATAATTATACTCTGCATACTTCCCATGTTATTTTTGATTCTTGCATTAAATTGTTATTATTGCTATGAAAAGATGTAAAACCTGCCTTGTAGTCCTTAGTTAGGCATCTTTATTGATCTGCTTGGAAGCATGAACCTTTGTTTTACAATCTCAGTGAATGATGTTAAACATTTTTATTACATTTTAATTACAGAACTCCAAGTATGTACATATATATATATATATATATATATATATATATATGAAAATTATCTGTTGTATATCATATACTTTGTGCAAACATCTGGCATATCTTCAGAGAACAACATTAACGTAAAGGGATCATTGATACTGTCTTTGTGTATTTCTATAGGGAGCAGTATTTGCTATGACTGCCATAAACCTTGGACTGCTTTGTAGAGGATTCTCCACAACTCATTTACCTGTAAATTATAGAGGACAATGCTATGTCTCAGCCACCAGGCAGACAGCAGTATATAATCTTATTACAAGAAGGTGGGCATCACATCAGGTTGTAGTATGTAGTGTTTATTTCATTCCAACTGTACACAGTTGTAGATCACATTTATGAATCCTGCACAAAATGCACAATACAAGACAAAATATTTTATAATGCCAACATGACATTCAGTATATTCACTTTACAGAAAATGAAAGAATCAGTGGCATTAGAACCATAAGTAAAGTAAACAAACTACCTGTTGTACAGTGAGCCAAAATGCAAAGTTAAATGAACAACAAGCTATGGAATCAGCATTTGGTAGCTAATGGTCAACATCTGCAGCTATTGTACTTGAAAAATGAATTGAAAGATTTCTGTGTTAACCTCCATTATAGCATTCTTTGATTTGCAGGCATAAGAATTTCTACCAGACAAATTTCATTTTGGAAATCAGAATGCTACTGATTTCCTAAGCTTTGCTTTTATGATATGGCTTTTGTAGATATGATGCCATTAATTTTACTGTGTGGTTATATTTTAGAATTACTTTTTTTAAAGTTTAAGATATTCTTCCATTATTTTGTTTGTCTGATGCAAGGTAACCATGATTGCTGGCTGTAGTATGAAAGCCTGTTTTGGTTAGATGGTTTAATTAAAATGCTGTTGTGAACAAAAAAGGGTCTAGTCTAGCAAATAGGTTCATAGATGTGTACCAGGCTTATGGCCCTGGGTCCTTTAGAAGCCTAGCCATAGGATTACCCTGGCATAGTGCCACCCAACCTTAGTTCTCAGTGCCTCTGTCAAGTAGAGCCACTGGAGTTATCCCTGATGTTAATTTTCTGTTTCCTATCTAGTCATCAAGATTTCTCTTGAAGGCAGTCAGTGAGGTGCTCTGCTTGACATGTATAGGAAGTCTATTCCATAGGATGGGCAGTCTCTGGGTTATGAATCTGTCCCTCCAGCATGTTCTGTTAATTGTGGTAATGTGGTTGAGGTCTTGGAGTGTGTGGTGCAGAGGGATTGGGATTTCTTTAGATGTAGCATTTCTAACAGAGCTGGGTCAGACACAGCTTTGTAAGTCAAGCAGAGATCGTCTCTAAGTAGACAATATGAGACAGAGAATAGTTGGAGTTTTTTGAGTCTATCCATATAGGACAAGTATTTAAGGCCTAGGATCCTCTTTGTGAGGCATTTTTGTGGCCTCTCCAATTGTTGCAGGTGTCTAGTGAGGCACATGCCAAATGGGGCATTGGCCTAATGAGGGAAGAGTAGAGGGAGACAATGACCTCTTTCTTCCTACATGCAAAACCCTTAGTAATGAGATGTGCCACATAGAAGGAATTTCTGACCACAGTGGCAATGTGGTGATCAAAAGAGAGGTTGCTGTCAACCTGTGTTCCCAGATCTCTTATAAAGCCTTCTGTGTTCAGTGGACTGCTATCAATGTGGTAATTCATGGGAACTGGGTTTTTCCAAAGGGGATGATGACAGATTTTTTGGCATTGAGCTTAAGGCCATGGTTCTAACACCAGTCGTTGGTCTTAGTGAGACCATTCTGTAGGATGTCAACATCACTTGGGGAGTTAATAATAGCTTCCAACTTGCAATCGTCTGTGAACTTTGTCAGCCAGAGTCCCTTCATGTTGGCCTGGACTTCAGAGAAGTGGATGCCAAACAGGAGAGGAACCAGGACCGAACCTTGTGGGAGTCAACTCGTGACTAGTCGGCAGTCTGACTTGGAGTCAGCTTCTTTCACACTGTGGGTTCTATCTGTGAGCCAGTTTGCAACCCACCTAGTGATATAGGGGTTGATGCCTCTCTTAGTGAGTTTTTCTATGACTCCTGAGTGGGGAATGGTATCAAAAGCCTTGACTAGATCAAGGTAGGCTGTATGAACCACCTTGCCTTCATCCACAGCTCTGGTGACTGACTCAAAGAAGTCAATCAAGTTGAGCAGGCATGATCTACCCTTCACAAAACCAAACTGTGTGGGATTCAGAGTTTGGAGATTCTCTATATCCTTGTTTATTAGGTCCATGATGATGCATTCCATATCTTTGCATCTCAGGCTTGTCAGGCTAATGGACCAATAGTTCCCAGGGTCTGTAGTCACTCCTCCTTTGTGGAGGGGGATGACTGTAGCAGTGCATCATTTGGTAGGGACAAAGCCTGAGGTGAGGCTGTGATTGAACAGTGGACACAGGCGAGGTGCCAGTTCACTCTTTAGTTCATGTAGAACACAGCCAGAGATATTGTCAGGTCCCATGGAAGCTATTTTCTTGGCCCTGGATAGTGCTGTTTTAACCTGTGCAGCAGTAATTCTGGGTGCCTGTCAATCTACCGTTATTATAATTGGTCCTTTGTGGGAGAGGGAGGGGTAAAGTTGACACTGAATCTGTCAGCCAGTATACTGGCAATATCTGTTGGCTCGGTATAGGAGGTACCATTGTGCAGTAACTCAGAGCAAATCTGGGTATTGCCATGGAGATTCTTTACATAACTATAGAAGGCCTTGTGGTTGTCTTTACTATCTGCTGCAATTCTGTTTTCATAGCTAGCTTTGGAGGATTTGATGAGGGATCTCAAGGTTTTGTTGAGGCTGATAAGGGAGATTTTCCAGCCTTGGGACTTCACCTTATTCCACATCAGTTTCCTCCTTCTGTTGTAGAGTTTGTTTATAGTGGGGGACCACCAGATTGGCTTCCTTTTTTTGGAGGAGAACGTCTTGGTTTTATGGGGTATATAATCAAATGCAATCAAACCTTTCATAAAAATGTTAACGCTGCACCTGGAATAATTAAAACAAGTTTACTAGAATTTAGAATGTGCACTTTCACACAGTTAAATCCTGGCAGGTACAATTTAGTCAGTCCTGGTAGAGAACCAGGAATACAACCAAGGACTGGAATAGTGGCGAAAAGCTTCACACTTTTATTCCTGGGTTTCACCTTCAAGCTGCTTACTGGCTCTTCTGGCAGGCTGTGTTGTCTTAATTTTTTCATAATTCAGGTGTGACTTCACAATCTGAGAAAATATTTGATTTCACCTCTGAGAGAAGAACCTTAAATTCTCCCAGTAATTTCCTAAAGTTAAGGAATAAAAGGAGTTGCCTGTTAAACTCTCCCTCATCATACATCAGTAAACTTGGAAGTGTTGCAGTTACACTAGATTTTAGATATGCTGGATCATTACACACATGTTGAAGCTACTTGCTGTTTGTACATAGTATTTCATAATTTTTTTAGAAAGCTCTTATTGCAACAGCAAAACGATGAATTTATTTTTAAATGTCACATGCCCACAATTTGTGATGAAGTCCTGATGTTTTTAATTAAAGTGTGTAACTCTAATAACATTCTTTATTATATCACAACCTTGTAGAATTAAGTATGGTTTGTGGCATGGTGCATTTCATTTTGTTTCTTAGTTTCTTGACAATGGTAGCTTCTTCGTGTTTGTGTTTGGTTCATACTTTTTATGCCCATATTTTCTGCTGTAGCACTGGATTTCTGTTTAGTTTTTTAAGTGGATTATAGCAGTATAAATGTGTCCCTGGTGTCTAGTGTCCCCCATTACATATTTTCTGCTGTAAGACCTGATTTCTATTAAGTTTTTAGGTGGATTAGGGTAATATGAAAATATACCCCTGGTGTCCAGTTTTTCTCAGTCCAGTATTGAAGGAATTGCTCATTGGCCAAGGGGAGTTTAGAGGTATGGTAGCCATACACCCCCACCACACACACAAATACACACACACACACACACACACACACACACACACACACACACACACACACACACACACACACACACACACATACACATTGAACACACCCTCACCCGATTGTACTCACACATAGACTCACCCTTTTATCTAGACACACCTACACCCACACACACACACACACACACACACACACACACACACACACACACACACACACACACAAGTACACACCATGCATTTAACACCTCTCACCCAATCGCACTCATACATACACTCACCCAATTACCTTGATACACGCACACACACACACACACACACACACACACACACACACACACACACACATCTAACACCATACATACCTCTATATATATATATATATATATATATATATATATATATATGCACTCCAGAGCTACCAACACGTTAAACTCCCCAACACTTGCCTCTAACATGATTTCACCCATTAAACACAATAGGTGAAGGTGAGCTTTTGTCAGTGTTAATAACCACAGCTGAACATAAGGATTTACACAACTGAGTGGTTCAATGAATCACTCGGCTGCATAAAATCACTTCCTGCAGACATTTCTGGGAGAACAGCACAAGGCTAATTATCATATGCCACTCCCCTGAAATGCCTGATTTGTATTTGTGGTAGGACAGAGAGACAATATATCACAGTGCTGCACCTCTTCAAAGTAAACACTGGTAGTAGACTTTTTGAATCCTGGTTTGCATGATAATGTGTTGCTTTATACTGTCTGATCCTTTTTTATCTGTACAGTGGAGTACTAGTCCATGTATAATTTTTTTGGTTATTTTTTTCTGTTGTATATAATTGCATTTGGCTTATTTTTCTTTCTGTATGATACTACTATGGTTTTATACCTGTGATTTTGTTTTAATATGGGCTGTCTTTGTGAATAGTTAGTTGTAATGACAACACTACCCCAGTAAACAAATGTAAATGAAATAATGTAAAATAAAGCGGGAAGAACAGAATACTTATTAACAATAAAAAAAAAATTCACAGCTTAAAAAAATCATAATTACAAAATATAATGATGCGTAATCACTATAGTTGCTTTAATGAGTCAAAAGCCATAATTAATGATTTAAAACTGGAATTAAATGGGCACATCCAGGAAAAAAAAAAGAAACTGTTACCCTCAGTTTTGCACAGTGGAAAATGTCAGATACTGTATGTGAAAATTGGAGGAAGATGGTCGAAGGCTGCCAGCCTAGTCAAATAGAATTTGATACATAATTCTTTCAACTGTATAAATAAATGTAAAATATAGGCTTGTGTTTTTAAATGAAAGAAAACACTGTAAAATGTGAACTTTACGATTGTTGCAACATTGCCATGTGCTGTAAGGAAAACCAAGCCAAGCATTTCAAATGTGTATTTTGAAGTTGGAAAGATATTATGAATCTCTTTTTTTTTCCAAGTTGGCTCCAGTGGGTCTGAATGCAGGTTTATTGCCCATTGTTTTAAGGTTAAAGTTAAGGGCCAGAATTTACATATGGAAGGTGCTTTATTGCTCTAGTTTCTGCTAGAGGGTATATGTGAAATGCCTTGTATTGTTGCAGTTTCCTGAGCAGGTGTTAGCTTGTAAAATAATGCAGTTTGTGGCCTGAGAAAACCTAAGTGTCAAAATGATGTAATTTGGGAGGGCCTCACTAGAGCTTTTGGTTAATGTTTAAAAACTATTGTTCAATGAGAGACTAGAAGCATTTTGATCTTGGACATCTAACCCAGCACTGCTTATGCTTTATGTATGTAAGTAGGAGTACAGTGCTGTGTTTTCTCTTAAGACTAGCTAAAGATTAGAAAGTTAGATTGTGTTTTTCTTTGACATCAGACCTGTCCTACTGTATTGTTTTAAGTTTCTGTGTGATCTCTGAACTCTTAGATATCTCTGTGGTGTAGTAGTATTGTCTTGTGTTTTGATTATTTATTATTAAATATTTTAAAACCTTTACCTGTGGCTGGTTTATGTTGAGATAATTTAACCACTAAAGTATATTACATATTTACAGATTTTACTAAGTTACTCCAAATTAAGCCTTGACTGTCTAGTCATACTACCATTGGATTATAATATTGCACAGTAATAATTGGACACCCTTTTAAGGGCCTTTTAATAGCTGATAATTATTAGCTGGGTGGTGGCAGGAATTACTCCCATATGGTCTGGGTAATAGGGGCACAGCTGGAGAACCTGTGCCAGTCTTTTCCCAGGAGGGTCTGTGTGGTTGTATAAATACTTATCTCAAAGTGTGGGTGTGTGTCAGCTACCTGGGCAGGGACACGAAGCAGTGGTTGGACAGAGAGGGTACTGGAGGTTATCTGACAGCTAGGCTGAGATCTGAACCCTATAGCTGTGCCAGTGGAGAGACTTATTGGGGACCTGGAGAACAAGGGAGCAACCAGCCCCAGACTGACTGTGATCTCCCTGTGCACTTAAGGGAAATTGTACTTTTCTGTGTGTAGTATTTTTATTTTATTTATTTTACATTTGTTGACCGGGCTAGTCTGGCTGGATACATGTCCATTTTCAGCAGAGGCCCGAGGAGAAAAGCTCCACTAAATACTAAGTACATTATATAAAAAACCATTACTTCTAAGAAAAGCAAAATTTTAGAATTCAAAAAGACCATCCAGAGGGAAGGATAGTTTTAAAGAGAGACATATACACCATATGCAGTTCATTACATATTTGCATTACATATATGCAATTACGTATTAGCAATTTTACATAAATTATGCATAGTTAGAATTAGAACGGTTAAAAGAGGGGAGGAAGAGGCAAAAATAGATAAGAAGTGTGTATAGAAAAGGTTAATCAGGTGCATTGCAGGAACAAAGCCAATGGTTTAGGTAGAAAAGTTTAATTTTCTGTTTGAATAGGGACAGGGATGTAGTCAAGGTAATGCCACTAGGTAAGAGATTCCAGCTTCTACCTATAGTGTTAGTGAATAGAGAACCACCTGCTGTATTGTTTACCTTTATTGATTTTGTCATAATTTTACTAGAAGAGCGAAGTGAGTTGAGATTGTTGTAAGGGATTAGAAGTTGAGAGATTATAGGGGTGTTGTCAGGAAGGTGTAGTATGTTGTGGGCTATAGTGAGTTGAGGGATTATTAGGAAGTTTTGAAATTCGAGCCAGCCAAGTTGTTTTAGGTTTATACAATGGTGGGTCCTAAAGGGGTTACCAGTGGCGAAGCGAGCTATGTTGTTATAACAGGTTGCAAGTTTATTAAGATTGATTTTTTTAAGGTTTGTATAAATGGGGGAAGCATATAGGAGAGTAGATAGGAGATGAGATTGAGCAATTTTGGTTCTAGTTGCTGGGGTTAGAAAAGGTTTGATGCGATATAGGGATCCAATTTTTTTGTTAACAGTCTTGATGGTGTTATTAATATGCTGATCGAAGGAAAGATTATTGTCAATGGTTATACCTAAGAGTTTAGTGGTAGGATCAGGTGAGATGATAGTGCCATTGTTTGAGGAAATGGTGAAGTTTAAAGGAGGCGAGAGGTGGGGGAGAAGAGGAGAAGTTTGGTTTTTTTGGCATTTAGTAGGAGAAACCGTGTAGAAAACCAAGTTTCTACTGTGTTAAAGGTCTATTGGGTCAATGAGGTCAGTTCAGTAGAGGAAGGGGCTGTGCAGATTAGGGTAGAATCATCTGCATATTGTATGCAGGTAGCTTGTGGGATAGCAGTCTGAAGGTCGTTAATAAAGAGGGAGAACAGCAGTGGACCCAGAATGGAGCCTGGGGAACTCCAATGGATATAGGCAAGAGAGATGAGATATGGTTTTCCCAAATTACTGCTTGTTGTTTTGTTGCTAAGATAAGATTTAAACCAGCTAGTGGCCAGTTTATCACAAGAGAGAGATTTAAGAATGTGAATTAAGAGTGAGTGGTTGACCATGTCGAAAGCTTTAGAGAGGTCAATGAAAAGAGCGGAAGAGAAAGTGTTGTTGTTTCGATTTTTGTTGATAGTATCTACAAAAGATAGAAGGGCAGTGGTGGTGCTATGGTGGGGTCTGAAACCGTGCTGGCAGTTTGCTATTATGTTGTGAAGAGAGAGATAGTGTACAAGTTGTTGATGAATACATTTTTCCATGATCTTTGCTGGGGGGGGAGAAGGGCAATTGGTCTAAAGTTGGAAAGGTCAAGGGAGTATCCACCTTTATGCAGTGGGATAATATAGGATACTTTCCAGATATCAGGGATGGTTCCTTCTTGGATAGTTCTGTTGATAAGTAAGGATATAGGATATGCAATTTCTTTGGCAGCTTTCTGGAGGAACAGAGAAGGGAGCTTGTCAGCAGAAGGTGTACAGGGTTTTAGTTTGTGAATGAGTTTATAGATAAAAGAGGTAGATATAGGTTTTAGAGAGAAGTTAGAAGAGGAGGAGGTTATGTTAGTTGGTATATGAGAGTTGTTAGGGTTCATTTGTTTGGCTAAGGATTGAATAGTTTCAGAGAAAAAAGAGTTGAAGACATTTGCAGTGTGGAGTGGGGTATCTGGATCAGTATTTAGAGGGGAAGGAGTTTTGCAGTCCCTGGGAGAGAAGTCTATTTACTGAGGACCAGAACTGTTTGGAGTTGTTAATATGAGTTTCCTGAAGCTTACAGTAGAAATTTTTCTTGTCAGAGATTATTGATTTTTTTGCAAGATTTCTAAGCTGGCGGAAATTAACTAAATCAGGTTTTTGTCTATCACATCTCCATTTTGTCCATGCTTTGTTTCTAGCATGCATGAGTTTTTTAGTGTTTGAGGTCAGCCATGGGGCAGGTTTGGTCTTAATTCTAATGGAGCGCTCGGGAGCATGTGTATTGAGTATGGATAAGAATGTAGTATTAAACAATAATACTGCTTCCTCTAGAGGAAGTGATTTTAAACAATTCCATTTACATGCTCTCAGATCAGCTTTAAAGAGGTCTATGTTAAAATGCTTGAGAGATCGAATTAGCCTTGTATTAGGGAGGTTGACATATTCTGATTTTAATCTAGTAATGTAGGTTAGGGAGTGGTCGCTGATGTCATCTGGCAAGGTACCTACTTTATATTGTTTGCTAACTTTATTTGTGAGTATCCAGTCTAGTATACTCTCTTTATTACTGGGCTTATTGACTCTTGTAGTTGAGGTAATAGTTTGTGAGAAACCATGTAGGTTAATGTGAGAGGAGGGGTTATCATTATTAATAGTGTTCCAGTCTATGTTAACATCGCCAAGAATTATAGTTTCTTGGGGGTGGTAGAGACCCAACTTAGAAAATCTTCTAATATTGGGATGTTATTACCTGGGGAAGATACAAACAAATAATGTAAATAGATTTTTTGGTGTTAAGTTGTAGTTTAATAATGATGGCTTCTGTTTTGCTATTTTGGTTTGGGCATGCTGGTTGAGTAGTGATGTTTAGTTGATTTTGAAAAGTATTGCTACTCCACCACCCTTGCGTTTTAAGCGGTCGTGTCTTACTATGTTATAACCTTGAGGTATAATCTCTGTGTCTTTAGTGCCTATGTTTAGCCAGGTTTCTGAGAGGCAGAGAATGTCAAATGAGTGGGTATCTAAAAGGGCATGGATGAAGGGTATTTTCTTATTTATGCTTTGGATATTAAGGTGTCCTATAAGGAAGTTATTATTGAGGTTAGGAGAGTGGTTTTGGTGAGGTGGTGAGTTAGGGCCAGGGTTGGGGTGGATGTCTCCATCTAGTAGGGTTGGGTTAACTAGTTTAGTTAAGAATTTACTCTTCTGAATTGTTAGGGTTTTGGTTTTTTTGTCAGATAGTATGGGGTAAGTAAGGTGATGTTGCCTGTGGTATTTAGATAGATGATAGCTAGGGGTGGAATTAACATTAGGGTATGGTGTGAAAGTGAGTGTAGTAGGAGTGAGTGTTTGTGAGGAGATAAGATAGTTGTTAAGTGAAATTTCAATAAAGGTGAGATGGTATGTTGAGAGAAGGGTAGTCATGATTAAGACTGAGAGTAGAGGCATGGTTAGTATGTAGGCAGTCATGATTTAGTAATATGAGAAGAGAGGAAGCAGAGATGAGAGTATAAGGGGAGAAATAAGAGTGTGGAAAGGAATAGAGGGTAGTAAATTTATTTAAAGCAGAATGGTAAAATAGGAATAGATTCTATAGGAAATAGAGAAGGGATGGTTGGAGAGGAAAGAGCGTGTATAAGGAGAAGTGTACGTAATGGAGAGAGGTAATAGTACAAGTAAGGTCTTAGGGCTAAGAAAGAAGAAGGGTGGAGTGTAAGGTGTGTATAGGCTGGATAAAAATTTTGGCGGGAAGGAGATGTATAGGCCAGGAGGGATAGGGGTGTGGCTATGGAGCTATAAGAGTAGGACCCTGGGGTGGGTGGGAATTGGGGTAGGGAGCGGAGTGAGCCAGGGCGAACGGAGCGGTAGAGCCAAAGAAGAGAAGTTGAGTGGAGAACAATCAGAAGTTGCTGATAGGTCAGGTAAGTAATTGAGGAGAAAGAGGAATACTAGGAGAGTGAGGACTAAGTGGGCAAGGCTGAGAAAGGCAGAGAAAGGAAGAGGGTGAAAACACCAAAAGGGTAGCAGGATAGTGGGAAATATAGGACTTAGTATGTGGAAAGAAAAGTTAGCAAGGATAAGCAAATTTGGTAGTAGGGAGCCACCTAGTGGACTCAGCAGGTAAATGCTACCAGGGTTACTGTCTAGGCTAGTGAGTGGAGAGAATCAGGAAAGAGGAGTTACTAAAGGTTGCTGGTGGTCGGGGAGGGGAGAAGCTAAGGTTGGCTGCTGGCAGAACTTGCTTTGAGATTAACAATAGTTGAGGCTAAGACAAGCATACACAATGTTGAGAAACCTTGAAGAGCTGAAGGACATACTTTCTTGCGTCTTTAAGGGAAGAGGCTTTTCCAAAAATGTTAAAAATTGGTCCCTAGGTAGGGTAAGTGGCGGGAGACTTAGGCAGGGTTCTCAAAATTCCAGACCTACAGGTGGTCACTAGGCAGAAGAGCTAAGAAAAGGAAGGGAGAAAAAAGAGGGTTAAATATAGAGCAACAAAAACTGTAAAAAAGGTTAAATATAGAGCAACAAAAACTGTAAAAAAAGCAAATACAATACCCAAAGATTACAACAAACATGTAAATCATTCAGCCATGTGTCAATAATGCTGAGTAATCAGTGCAGGATAACACAAATACATCTATATTTCAGAAGGAAATCAGTAGACAGATCTACAAAGCTACAGTGGTCAAACTCCTCTAATTACTATAGAAAATACAATATACAGGCATGTACGCCTAAAATAAGCAATAAAAATGACATAAGCTGGGAGACTATCTGTATGGGAATTATGTAGGGGAGGAAGGAGTAGAGCCTCCTAGGCGTTGGACTTAAGCTGGT
This sequence comes from Protopterus annectens, assembly GCF_019279795.1. Classification (NCBI taxonomy): domain Eukaryota; kingdom Metazoa; phylum Chordata; order Ceratodontiformes; family Protopteridae; genus Protopterus; species Protopterus annectens. Next base: position 1,649,929,595 of record NC_056739.1, on the reverse strand, counting down.
ATGCAATTTAGGGCAGAGGGAAGTGTGCTTCACCCGCCTAAAATAAGCGCGGGGAAGCACAAGTCAGTTTAGTAAGGGTAGGTGAGGATTTGTGAAAAGACACGCTAAGTACTGCTTCGGTAAGAATAAGGGCACTAAAACTTGTTGAGTCTGAAAGCGAAGCTCCTGTTAACTATGTTATACCCTCTAAAGGGCTAGGGAAAGTAGCTGAGGCGAGGAAAGCAGATGGAGTAGTGATGTCCCCACGTGCTATAGTTGGTAAGAGTAATGGAGGGCTTAAGTAGGTAGAGCACTGGGAGAAAAAAACACGCTAGGAACCTAGCGCGCAAAAGAAAAGAGAGGAGAGTATGTGCGATAGATGGGCGCCAAATACAAAAGCGAGACACCAGTTCTTAACACTCTGAAGTGATATCTTGGATTCGTATACTAACGGTCTCAAAAAATTCCATTTACTGTAGTAGTCTGACGCATACTGCTCAACTCAGGCTAGCATATCGGGGAATAATAGAGGAACATGCATCTATCCAAAATAGGAGTCAGTCATACTCAAAGTTAGCGTGCCAGGCAGTTTAGAAAGAACACGCAACTTTCTCACAGTAAGTCAGGGAGAGTTTGCTAGGGATCGCTAAGGTACCCCTTAAAGCAAGCCAATACAACTGCTTTATGACTGCAGTAGTTATCCTTTCCTCTTCTAGGAGACAACCTCTCTGGTGTTAGTGGTGAGGATTGAGGCTCCTTGATTGCTGGACCAGGGCACGGCTGTCACATATTGGTAGCAGTGGTTGGGATATCCTATCATGTATTGGTTTGCTGTGGTGGGATCCACATCACATATTGATTAGTTGGCAAACACTAATTGGCTTGCAGTGGTGTGGGTAGAGCAAATTCCTGTAGCTTATGTACAGTGATCTCTGAAAGTGTTTTGTACTCTAAAACAGTCATGCAGTGTATAGTCAGAATTCAGATGACAATTGTTTTATTTCTTTTGTTAGCTTAGTGTTAGTCAGGGTGAGCAGGCAGCATGTCAGCAGAGGAGTATGGAAAACTGACAAGGAGCCAGCTGGTGGAGATGTGCCTGGCTAGGGGACTGGTTCATGGAAACCTGACTAAGGCAGACCTGATTGCCTTGGTTACAGCTGCATCAGAAAACAGCTTCCAGGAGGACAATCAGATTGGCAGTGAAGATATAATATCCTCGGAGAATGGACAACTCAACCTTTCTGCGATAGACAGACTGGCAATGGAAATACAATATCCTCGGAGAATGGACAGCTCAACCTTTCTGCAGTGTACTTAAAAATCCAGCTGGAACTAAAGAGACTTGAGTTGAAGGCCAGGCATTTGGAGATAAAAAACGAAGAAAAGGAGCATCAGAGAAAGCATGAGAGGGAGATGCTGACTCTTCACCAGAGTCATGGAGGTAATGGGGAAGGAAGTAACTGGACCCCAGAAGCACAAGAGGTCAGTAAATTTCTTCTGCAATTTGATAAGAGGGAGAATTTTGATAGTTTCATTCAAATGTTTGAAAGGGTATGCAAACAGTATAGTGTTGACCAAAGGCTCTGGGTACAGTTCCTGACCCCCTTACTCCATGGGAAAGCTGTAACTTGTATATCACAAATGCCTGACTCTGTCTGTTTTGATTATACTGCTGTAAAGAAATGTCTGTTACAATGTTTTAAGCTAAAACCTGAAATGTATAGGAAAAAGTTTCATGAACATAGATGCAAGGGAGATGAAAATGTATGTGAATATGTTGTTGAACTGAGCACTTATTTTCATAGCTGGGTGAGTGGATGTCAGGTCACCACTTTTGAAGGGCTGGCAGACCTTTTGATGAGGGAACAAGCCCTAAGCACTTTGCCTGAGGACATGAGAATCTGGTTAGATGATATACAATGTGCTACTTCAGATGAGTTGGGGAAACAGGGAGACCTATACCTGGCCAGCAGGGCAGCCCTGCACAGTAAAGGGACCCCCAGTATGGATCATGTGACTAAACAAACCCATGATGGGAAGCACAGACTGCCCCAACAGAAACCGCTAGTAGCAGGGGAAGACACTAGTCCAGGTACACATCCAGGAGCTAGGGTTAAATGTTTTGAATGCAACCAGTGGGGCCATGTGACATACAGATGTCCATGGAGGCAAGGTGGGTAACCAAAGGTGAGGGAGCCAGTAAATGGGAAAGACAAAATGTCAACAGTGGGTTGTCTTGAGACAACAGAGGTATGGAACTACTATCCTGCAGATGTCCTGAGAGGGAAGGATTTGGATGAGACAGTACTATGTGCTTATGCAGTTACATGCAGTGAGGCTATGAGGCTAGGAGACAAGCATGTGGGTCTGGTAGCCTGGGGGAGACCCAGACCGACTGCATACTTGCAGCCAGGACAGCTGAGGTGGTTACTTCAGGGAGTGAGCTACGCTGTAGCAGTGAGACTGAATGTGAATCACAGCTGCTTGTTGGTACTGATGTTCCCTTGGACAGGGTAACTGTAAAGGTAGAAGTGAGTAGTAGTACCCAGGCTGACAGTGAGGCACCGCTGTCAGAGAATGCCAGACTTCCTGTGGAAGGGGAGCTAGGAAGGATTACAAGGAGAGACTTGAGACAGGCTCAGCTCTCAGACCCTACATTGCAAGGCTTGAGGCAGGTAGCTAGGGAGGCACCTGATTCTCAAGGGAAGGGGGAATCTGTATACTGGAACAAAGGGTTACTGTACAGAGAGTGACCCCTGAGGGAGGGCTAGAAGGTGAGAGAGTACAGCAGTTGGTACTGCCTAGAGCTTACCATTTGGTGCTTCTAGCCATAGCCCATGATATTCCCTTTGCAGGTCATATGGGCATAAAACATATAAAGAGGCATATTATAGAAAACTTTTATTGGCTTGAAATTTCCAGAGATGTAACAGGGTACTGCAGGACCTGTGAGCAGTGCCAAAAGGAAGGCAAGGCAGGAGACAAGGTGAGAGCTCCTTTGATGCCTTTGCCTGTGATTGAGGAGCCATTTCAGTTGATAACTATGGATATTGTGGGTCCTCTGAGTACCCCAAGTTCCAAAGGGAAAAGGTATATCCTAATGATTGTAGATTATGCTACACAATACCCTGAGGAAGTGGTTTTGTCCTCCATTGAGGCTGAGAAGGTGGCAAATGCTTTGTTAGAGATTTCAGCAGGGTAGGTTTTCCAAAGGAAATACTGTCTGACAGAGGTGCCAATTTTATGTCAGACTTGCTGGCTTGTCTGTGGAAGTCCTGTGGGGTGAAGCACATGAAGACTACTCTCTACCATCCTCAGACTAATGGTCTTGTTGATAGGTTAAACTCTACAATCAAGTGCATGCTAGGAGCATTTGCAGATCAGTTTAAGAGGGAGTGGGACAAATATTTGCCCTATCTGTTGTTTGCTTACAGAGAGGTTCCCCAGGAATCCATGGGTTTTTCATCCTTTGAGTTGTTGTATGGGCATAGGGTGAGGGGACCTCTAGATTTAATTTGAGATGAGTGGGAAGGTGAGTGTGAGTCTCACAAGGAGTCTGTTGTGGCATACGTCCTAAACCTCAGGACAAGGCTCAGGAAACTCATGGGCTTGGCCCAGGAGAACCTGGCAGAAGCCCAACAACAGAAAAAGGTGTGGTATAACAGGAATGCTCGAGCCAGGGAATATGCTGTGGGGCAGCAGGTAATGGTTCTCATTCCTGTCAGACACAGCAAGCTGCAAGCAGCTTGGGAGGGACCCTACAAGATGGTAAGAAAGGTAAGTGATGTTAACTACATGGTGGAACTGCTAGGCAGAAGTCAGGGGTACAAATTGTATCATGTTAACATGATGAAATCTTACTATGATATGGAGGCCCTTGTGCTGAGCATTTGCAGTGGATTGCAAGAGGAGTCTGAGGGAGATCTGGGGACTGATCTCCTCAGTGAGGCTCAGGCTGACAACTTGGTGGAAGGGGTAGCAATGTCCTAGCAGCTAGCTCCTACCCAGGTTCGAGACATCCAAGCAGTGTTGCAGGAGTTTGGGGACATTTTCACCGGGAAACCAGGGAGCACTCACCTGGTGCAGCACCAGGTGGATACAGGACCCCAAAGGTCTATCAGACAGGCCCCTTATAGGGTGCCTGAGAGAGTCAAATAGACTCTGAGGGAAGAGGTACAGGAGATGGTGGAACTAGGGGTGACTCAGGAGTGTAACAGTCCCTGGGCCTCCCCAGTGGTACTGGTGCCAAATAAGGATAGAAACACCAGGTTCTGTGTGGATTACAGGAAATTAAATAGCCACACAGAGGCAGATGCTTACCCCATGCCTAGGACAGATGAGGCCCTAGAACAGCTGGGTGGGGCTAAGTATCTTACAAACATTGATCTTACCAAGGGTTACTGGCAGGTGCCTTTGACTCCCAGTGCTAGAGAGAAGTCAGCCTTTGTGACTACTTTTGGCTTGTATGAGTTCACAAAAATGCCCTTTGGGATGAAGAATGCCCCAGCAACTTTCTAGAGGCTGGTAGATCATATCTTAGCAGGAACAGGAGGGTTTGCTCTTGCTTACATGGATGATATTGCTATCTACAGCCATTCCTGGCAAGAGCACCTTCAGCATGTCAGAGAGGTCCTGGGCAAACTACATAGGGCAGGGTTGACCATTAAGCCGAGCAAATGTCAGGTGGGTATGGCAGAGGTCTTCTACCTAGGACATAGAGTGGGGGGTTGTAAGATAAGGCCAGAACCTGTCAAAGTGGAAGCCATTCAGGCATGGCCTGCACCTGTTATCAAAAAGCAGGTGAGGGCATTCTTAGGGACAGCAGGGTACTACAGAAAGTTTGTTCACAATTATAATACCATAGCTGCTCCCCTAACAGACCTGACAAGGAAGAACATGCTAGATAAGGTAGTGTGGACCCCAGCATGTGAGCAGGCCTTTCAGAAGCTTAAGGAAGCTTTGGGAGGACCCCCTGTGTTAGCCAGTCTAGACTATAGCAAAGATTTTGTTGTGCGGGTGGATGCTTTAAACTATGGGGTGGGGGCTGTACTTAGCCAGATTTCTTCAGAGCGAGAAGAGCACCCAGTGGTTTATCTCAGTTGTAGGCTCCAACCCAGTGAGAAATGCTATGCATTGGTAGAAAAGGAATGTCTAGCCATAGTGTGGGCACTACAAAACTTCAGCCTTATCTGTATGGAAGAAAATTCACTGTGATGGCATATCACAACCCTCTAACATGGTTAAACAGAGCCAGTCAGCAAAATGCCAAGTTGCTAAGATGGAGCCTGGGGTTGCAAGCATATGATATGTCAGTGCAGCACCACAGTGGGAGTAGCAATGCCAATGCAGATGGGCTCTCAAGACAGGGAATGAGGTGAGGTACACCCAGATAGACCTGACACTCTCAAGCGATGTTTCTCAAGGGGCACTTGAAAAACTTGCTTGAGTTCCCCGGGGTGGGGGGGGATATGAAGATTGGAGGAAGATGGGAGAAGGCTGCCAGCCTAGTCAAATAGAATTTTATACATAATTCTATCAACTATATAAATAAAAGTAAAATACAGACTTGTGTTTTTAAATGAAAGAAAACACTGTAAAATGTGAACTTCAAGATTGCTGCAACATTGCCATCTGCTGTAAGGAAAACCAAGCCAAGCATTTCAAATGTGTATTTTGAAGTTGGAAAGATATTATGAATCTCTTTGATGTTTTACAAGTCAACTCCAGTGGGTCTGAATGAAGGTTTCATGCCCACTGTTTTAAGGTTAAAGTTAAGGGCCAGAATTTACATGTGGAATGTGCTTTATTGCTCTGGTTTCTGCTAGAGTGTATATGTGAAATGCCTTGTATTGTTGCAGTTTCCTGAGCAGGTGTTAGCTTGCTTGCTAAATAATGCAGTTTGTGGCCTGAGAAAACCTAAGTGTCAAATTATGTAATTTGGGATGGCCTCAGGAGACCTGTTGGTTAGTGTTTAAAAACTATTGTTCAGTGAGAAACTAGAAGCATTTTGATCTTGGACATCTAAACCAGCACTGCTTATGCTTTATGTATGTAAGTAGGAGTATAGCACTGTATTTTCTCTTAAGATTAGCTAAAGATTAGAAAGTTAGATTGTGTTTTTCATTGACATCAGACCTCTCCTACTGTATTGTTTTAAGTATCTGTGTGATCTCTGAACTCTTAGATATCTCTGTGGTGTAGTAGTATTGTCTTGTGTTTTAAGTATTTATTATTAAATATTTCAAAACCTTTACCTGTGGTTGGTTTATGTAGAGATAATTTAACCTCTAAAGTACATTACATATTTACAGATTTTACTTTCTAAGTCACTCCAAATTATGCCTTGACTGTCTAGTCATACTACCATTGGATTATAATATTGCACAGTAATAACTGGACACCATTTTAAGGGCCTTTTAGTAGCTGATAATTATTAGCTGGGTGGTGGCAGGAATTACTCCCGTATGGTCTGGGTAATAGGGGCATAGCTGGAGAACCTGTGCCAGCCTTTTCCCAGTTGAGTCTGTCTGGTTGTATAAATATTTATCTCAAAGTATGGGTGTGTCAACTACCTGGGCAGGGACACAAAGCACTGGTTGGACAGAGAGGGTACTGGAGATTAGCTTGCCAGCTAGGCTGAGATCTGGACCCTATAGTTCTGCCAGTGGGGAGTCTTATTGGGGACCTGGAGAGCAAGGTAACAACCAGCCCCAGACTGACTGTCATCTCTGTGTGCCCTTAAGAGAAAGTATACTTTACTGTGTGTATTTGCTATCCTTTCCTTTTCTAGGAGATGACCTCCCTGGTGTTAGTGGTAAGGATTGAGGCTCCTTGATTGCTGGGCCAGGGCATGGTCATCACACTGTACCTACAGATATTTCTGAGATTCTTACTTTCCATAGTAGTCATTTCATTTCTTGCCCCACCCAAAAAACTGATTTTCAACTTTATGTAAAATATATTTGTTTTTCTCTTTCCCTTTCCCTCTCCACCATGTCTACACCATTCCATAGCAATAAGTCACATTGTTTAAGAAAGTGGTAGTTTACATTTCTGAGACGACTGTGTTCTAAAATTAGGGTACTGTACTTCAGATGTACCACACATCAAAGTCTATGAATCTGTGGGCATATTCAGGTTGATATACATCAAAGGATGTTTGGTTGCCATGCTCCTTTGTGCACTGGGAAAACCAATGTATTTTAACTCTAATTCCCGATATTTCACAAAGCAAACAGAAAGAAAGTTAGAACATGTGTGGAGGTTGTTTTACATATTGTTCTGTGTATTTAAACCTGTACAGAACAGACTGTCATTCCTTTATTGGAACACTCAGAGACAATATTTTTGCATATAATACCACTGCATGCTTTTATAGAAGCAATACCATAAGGAAGTAATATATTTATGCACTACATCCATATAAAAATTAATGGGCATGCACATTAATGTTATGTTCACTGTACACACCAACAAATCAGATCATGTAACTGTATGTAGGTTTTAATACAAGAAAGAGTGGCTGCATTTCCTTTCAGTTTTAAACTGGAAAAAATCCTACAAAATGAGCTTATATAACATTTATTTCCAAACAAAATGCTGAAAGTCATATTTGAATAGTGAATGGAGGGCTTATTTGCTCTCAGGCAGTACTATGATTTTGGATAAGTGAGCTGAATACACCTGTCTTATATCAATTTTAATTCACATTTGTATCAGGAAGAAGGCATGAACATGAACCCACAGAAAACAATGATTTCTAAATTTGGCAGGGAGTGGAGCATTGTGAGGCTTTAAGGTTAATTTTCTGTCACTTTTCTAGCCTACAACAAATCACAAATAGAGAGAGGACAGGTGGTTGAATGCCTGTGGCTTCTTTACTAAAATGGCAGAGGATTTCCTGAAGAAGGGGGATGACATAAACTGCATGTCTTACCTTATGGGATACATAAAGAGATATCTTTCTATTATACACAACTCCCTCTTTTAAAATTATTAATTTTGCAATACTATTGTATGTGTGTTAAATACATAATAACTACAAATATTACATATGATTCATGCAAATACCAAAATGTTTTAAAATCCATTTTTCTACTAGAAGATAGCAATATAGCCTTTACTCATTTAGGCAGCCATAGCACATTTTAAAGTTACTCCATCTGCTAGGAATTTTTTAAGCTCTATACATATACATATCTTTCCTGGGAAAAATGCATCCTTATTAATAGACAATGAGAAATCAACCTCTGGTATATCCTGCTGAGAATATTGTAGAAACAACTCTCTCTCTTTCTCAGGATAGTAACAGTGGTACACACTTTTTTTCATCTCCCATGATTTCCATGATTCTCTCTCTTTTAGTAGATTATATTATAGGTGGTAATATTTGTTACAGTCTTGAAAGGAAGTTCGACATGATTTGCAAATACATCTTATATTTTTCCTTAATAATCATCCTTCCCTTGATCTGATAATATAGGATTTTGTAGTCATTACAGCAATTGTTTCATGCAGCTCTAAATGTTTTTTAGGATTTTGCAGTCTCACTACTTTCCATTATTTAGCAGGAGCTAAATCTGTTATTATTATAAGGTAGTAGGGTTACTGTCATTCGAGTATCTTCAACAAAAATGTCTTTATGTTTGGTATGACTTCTAATTGTGGTAGTACACAAGACACTGGTGAGGTGGCTTTAAGGATTTTTCCCGCCAGTGACCATGTAGTAGGAGATCAGCTGGTTGAAGAAGAATATCAGCATATTCCAAAAACAGCCTTTCTTTTTACTAGCAGCTTTTCATGTATATTTTCACGTATTGAATCCATTCCACTTCCTCACTGGATTGTGAACATCTTAGATTTGTAGTAGTGTTCTTAAATTCCTACTCTTCGGAAACCTTTTGGAATTCTTGGCTCACAAACTAAGGACCATTACTGGAGGTAAGGACATTAGGAAATACATGT